>NC_056725.1:331692583-331972583 GCF_019279795.1 Protopterus annectens
AATAACAGATATAACATGTAATAGTTATTTACCATGGGATGTATCTACCATGGGATAATTATTATTTATTTAATTTATTTTTATTTTATTTTACATGTGTTGACCAGGATAGTCCAACTGGATACATGATACTTTTCAGCGGAGGCCCGGGGAGAAAAGCTTCAAGGTAGAACATATAGTAAAAATCACGAAATGATTACAAGTTAAACATGGTTTATGCACTCCAGTTGAACAAGCAGGTAATATAATCATACATTTTTAAAACAGTGTTGACACATTGACTAGGCCATGTAACATGATTACAGACTATAGAGGAGGATCTAGTCGAGTTTTGAACAAGGACATAGCCAGTGAGTTTTAAAGTATAACTTGAGGCTTTTTTTGAACTGAGTAAGAGAGGGTTGAAGAGTAAGATCAGCAGGACAAGAGTTCCATGTTTTGGCAACAGAGTTAGCAAACAGTCCCCAGCAGAGTTGCTGATTTTGGATGTTTGATCCAGTAGTTTATTAGAAGAGTGAAGTGACCTCAGGGTGCTATAAGGGTTGATGATATTTTTAAGTGCAGGCATATTATCATGGTGGTAGACAACTTTATGGGCAATTATAAGCTGGTTGTACTGAAGTAGGCTAGGCCATTCTAGCCACTCCAGAAGATTTAGGGTGTGGCAGTGATGGGTCATATAGGCCATACCTGTTCCAAATCTAGCAATATAGTTATAACAGCTGGATAGTTTGCTAAGAGTAGATTTGTTCAAATTAGTGAGTAGAGGGGAGGCATAGAGAAGAGTGGAGAGTAGATGGGAATGAGCAGTAGCAGTCCTAGCCAATGGAGTAAGGAAAGGTTTGATCTTACAGAGGGAGCCAAGTTTTTTTTCAATGGTTTTGATAGTTTAACATGGATATCAAATTTGAAGGTGTTGTCTATTAGGTTCATAGGTTCATACTAGGCTATCTGCCCTAGGGCATTTATAAGCCTAGCCAGAATGTGTTTGGCTTTCGCCACCCATTTTAAATTAATTTTGCTATGCCCTTTTTCGAGGTTAGTATACTGTGTCTCTGTCTAACAGTGACACGGAAGAGATACCCAGGGTAAACCTATGATCTCCCATCCACTCATCAAGATTCCTCTTGAAGAGAGTCAATGAGGGACTCTGCCTAACCTGGACTGGGGTTATATTCCAGAGTGAAGGGAGCCTCTGGGTTATGAATCTGTCCCTCCAGCATGTCCTATTTATTTCAGTGCTGAGGTTCAAGTCTCTCGAGCATGTAGCTCGATCGGATTTGGATTTTTTGAGGTGCAGCATATCCCTTAATTCCGGGTTGGACATGGCCTTATACGTCAGGCACAGGTCACCTCTGAGCAGGTGGTATGCCACTGAGTAGAGCTGGAGTTTCTTTAACTGGGCAGCATATGGCATCTGTTTGAGCACTTTGATCCTCTTGGTGAGGTACTTTTGGGGTCTTTCCAGTTGCTGCAGGTGTTTGGTAAGGTACATCCCAAAAGGGGCATTGTACTCAATTATGGGCCTGATGAGGGATGAGTAAAGAGGCACGATGACCTCCCCTAATCTAGATGTGAATCCCTTCATGATTAGGTGGGCTATATAAAATGTTTTTCTAACCACTTTGGCCACGTGGTTGTCAAATGAGAGATTGCTATCAACTTGGGTCCCCAGGTCCCTAATTACTTCTTCTGTACTTAATGGATTACCACCTATGTGGTAATTTGTGGGCACTTTGTTTTTGCCAAAGGGGATGACTATACACTTTTTGGTGTTTAGCTTGAGGCCATGGCTCTGGCACCAGTTGTCTGTTTCTATGAGGCCCTTTTGGAGGATGCTTGTTTCGACTGGAGAGTCGATTATGGTGCCCAGTTTGCAGTCATCTGCGAACTTGGTCAGCCACAATCCTTCCGTGTTGGCCTGTACCTCCGAGAAATATATACCAAACAAGAGAGGTCCCAGGACTGAGCCTTGTGGGATGCCACTTGTAACTGGTTTGGAGTCTGACATGGCTCCAGCAATTCTAACCATGTGGGTTCTGTCCTTGAGCCAGTTTGCAACCCATCTAGTGACATAGGGGTTTATATTTAAGCTGGTGAGCTTATCTATAATGCCCGAGTGGGGTATTGTATCGAAGGCTTTTGGTCCAGATAGGCTGTGTGGACCACCTTCCCTTCGTCAATGGCCTTGGTGACTGTTTCAAAGAAGTCAACCAGGTTTAAGAGGCAGGATCTGCCCTTAACAAAGCCGAACTGGGTAGGATCCAGTGTCTGTAGGTCCCCAATATCTTTATTTATGAGGTCCATGATGATCCTTTCCATAGCTTTGCAGACCAAGCTAGTCAGGCTTATGGGGCGATAGTTTCCAGGGTCCGTTGAGGCACCACCTTTGTGGAGAGGGACCACTGTTGCTGTACACCACTCTTTGGGTACATATCCTGTAGTAAGACTGAGATTGAACAGTAGTTTTATGTTTGGGTTTAGCTCTTCTTGGAGTTCATGTAGGATGCAGCCTGGGACACCGTCTGGTCCCATTGATGCTGTGTTTTTTGCTTTGGAGAGGGCGGCTCCCACCTGAGCATCTGAGATGTCAGGGGGGCAGCACTCTGCTGGGATAGATATTTGCCCTTTTGGTGGGGAAGGGGAGGGGAGTTTGCGCTGAACCTGTCAGCTAGGATGTTGGCAATGTCTGTGTGATCAGTGTATTTTTTGTCATTTTGGACTAATTCTGAGCATATCTGGGAATTCCCACCCAGGTTCCTAACATAACTAAAGAAAGCCTTGTGATTATCCTTAGTGTCCTGTGCAATTTTTCTCTTGAAGCTGGCCTTTGACGATTTTATGAGTGCCCTTAGTTTTTTGCTAATACTGATCAGAGATGCCTTCCCTTTTTGGGATTTTGCTCTATCATGTAGTAGCTTCCTCCTTCTATTGTATAGTTTGTTTATGGCTGGGGTCCACCAGACAGGTCATCTGCCTTTGGAGGATTGGGTCTTGGTTTTATTTGGGATTGCATGATCCATGCATTCCTGAAGGTGTTCATAGAATGCATTTATAAAGGATTCTGCGGTCTGGGCCGTATTTTCCACAGGCCCGGGGGCTTTGAAGGATTCCACCTCGGTTTTGAGGAGTGTGAAATTTGCTTTAGATAAGTTTTTCACTGTGCTTTTCTGGGCAGGGGGTGGGGTCGGGATGTGAATATCCAGTGAGATCAGTTTATGGTCTGATCTTACCAGTGAGGGAACCACTTCTGGTCTGGAGCATAGAGTCCCCATGTTGGTGATGATCAGGTCCAGTATGTTTTCCCCTCTTGTGGGAGTGGTAACAAGTTGTTCCATAGCATTTGAGTTTATGAATTCTAGGAACCTTTGGGCAAGGGTGTTGGAGCTAGAGTAATGCTCCCAGTCTATGTTTGGGTAGTTGACGTCGCCCAATATAATGGTGTTCGGAGAGACCTTCATATTTTCCAGTGTTCTCAGGAAGGCCAAGTGGGGTTCCTGGGTTTGGGAGGGTGGTCTGTAGCAGGCTATAAACTGGAAGGCTGTTTTACCCACTGATAGTTGCACATGGATAGTCTCTGATGCTTCGTGCTTTGCCACCAACCTGGAGGTGTGGGTATCTTTGATGAATATCGATACTCCCCCTCCTTTTGTGGTTCGGTCCAAGTTTGGGGGCCGAAAAGCATGGTATGAGGTATAACCTGGTAGTGCTGGGGTGCTCTCGGGAGTCCTGAACCAGGTTTCTGTTACTGCACAAATTTCGATGTTCTCCATGCTAAGGAGAGTTTTGAGTGCGTGCATCTTGAGGTTTAGACTTCTAGCGTTGAGTAGCATTACTCTTAGTTTCTTATCCCTTGTGATACCTATGGAGGTGGGTTTGTCTTTTGAGCCTTGCCTAAAAAAGGCACTATGGGGGTAGCAAGAGCCTTTGCCAATATCCGAAAGCCCAGGGGTGACAGGTGCAAGCCGTCCCTAGAAAAGCATCGTGGCTTGTCGTGCATATCATCCCAAGCTGACAGGCATTGGATCCCCTTTGAATGACACCAATACGTAAGCCAATTGTTGAAATTGATCATCTTGTCTTGATATTGTAGCATCATTCTTGATGAGGGTAAGATGCTATTGTGATGACTAAGAGTTTGGTTTGCACATCTGTGGAGATAATGGCATCATTATTAGATTTTATGGTAAAGAGTAGTGAGGAAGACTTACAAGTGGGGGAGAAAAGAAGCAACTTTGTTTTGTTAGGGTTTAATATCTGAGGGCTAGAGAGCCAGTTTTCAACTATATTGAATGTATTCTGGGTTAATGTCATTAGATCTTTTGGGGAGGTGGCTGAACAAATCAAGGTGGAATCATCCACATATTGGATACAGGTAGCATTTGGGATGACAGTGGGAAGGTCATTAATAAAGAGAGAGAAAAGAAGGGGTCCTAGTATGGAGCCCTGGGGGACACCTAAGGTGACGGGTAGATAGTTTGATGGTTTGTCCTGCCATAGGACGGCTTGTTG
Source organism: Protopterus annectens (assembly GCF_019279795.1). Classification (NCBI taxonomy): domain Eukaryota; kingdom Metazoa; phylum Chordata; order Ceratodontiformes; family Protopteridae; genus Protopterus; species Protopterus annectens. The sequence continues at coordinate 331,697,096 of NC_056725.1, forward strand.
TTTACCACACAGGCAAGATTGAAACCATTGAAGTGCACAGCTATTTAGTGAGAATGCCTTAAGGGTGTGCATGACTATTTGGTGGTTGACCATATCAAAGGCCTTGGGGAGATTTAAAAGGAGGGCTGAGGAAAGCTTGCTATTATTTTGGTTATGGTTTATGGTGTTAGAGAAGGATAGAATGGGGTGAGGTGGTACTGTAGTGTGGCCTAAAACCATGTTGAGAGTTAGCCAACAGCTTATTCTGGGTAAGATAATGCAAAAGTTGTTTATGGACACACTTCTCCATAATTTTAGCCAATAGTGACAATAGCTATGGGTCTAAAGTTTGACAGTTCAAAAGAGCTTCCTCTTTTATGGAGTGGTATTACATGAGATATTTTCCAAATGGAGGGAATGGTGGCTTTAGATAAGGTTCTGTTGATTATGATGGAGATGGGGTATGCTATGGCATCTGCTGCTTTTTGCAGATACTCTGGTGGGATCAGATCAGCTGCTAGAGTAGTTGTTTTTAATTTCTTAATTAGAGATCTGATAAGTGATGCAGAAACAGGCTGAATGCTAAAGGAGAGTGGGGTATTGGCTGTGGCAGAATTTGGGTTGGAGCATCTGGGTGCTAGTTGGCTGGCTAAGGATTGGATAGTCTCTATGAACAAACTATTGAAGGTATTTGCAATATCCTCTGGGGATTTATGGTTGGAAGCTGACAGGATAGGAGTGGAAGACTGTCCTGGGTGAAGAAGTTTCTTTATTTCTCCCCAAAACTTTTGAGGTCTGTTGTGATATTTTTGTTGAAGGTGGTAGTAGAGGTTTTTTTTTGTCTAGTATAATAGATTTTTTTTGTGTGATTCCTTAGCTGTCAGTATCTGAGTTGATCTAGTGGGTCTTTTGTGGCACGCCATTTGTCCCATTCCTTATTTCTAGCTATGATTTTAGATTTGGTCTCTTTTGAGAGCCAAGGGGCAGTTTTTGTTTTGGTTCTAATGGAGCGAGCAGGAACACGAGAATCAAGAATAGTAAGGAATATGAAATTAAAGTATGTTACCCTACTGCATTGTCCAGTGAAAGGTGCTTTAGGACTAACCAATTGCAAGCTTTAAGTTCATTTTGAAAATTGGTGGATTTGAAGTTCCTATTATTTCTGATGGTTTTAAAGGTGTTCTGGCTGGGGTTGTCCACCATGTGCTTGATAATGTACGTACGTAAGTGGTCACTTAGGTCATCTGGGAGGGTCTCTGACTTGTGCATATAGGGGTGGCTGTTGATAAGTATACAGTCTAGGTTACTGTCTTTGTTCCTAAGTTTGCCTGTCCTGGTGGGGGAGGATATGAGCTGCATAAAACCATGTAGGTTGACATGGGTTGTAGAAGATTCCGAGGAACAGGTGTTCCAATCAATGTTAAAATCTCCAAGCACCATAGTTTCTTGGGGGTAGGAAATGGATAACCAGTGGAGGATGTCCTCTAGGGTGTTTATATTATTACCTGGGGGAATGTAAACACAGACAATGTTTATGTATTTGTTATTGTTAATCTGTAGTTTGGTAATAAGAATTTCTGCATTATTAAACTGGGGGTGGCTGTAGGGAAACCATAGTAACATATATTGTATTATTATAGAGTACAGCTACCCCACCACCCTTCCTAGTAGTGCGATCTAATCTAAGTATGTCGTACTCTGTGGTATTATCTCATTGTCTTTAGTTACCGGTTGGCCAGGTCTCCGTAAGACATAATACATTGGGGGATTAAACTGCTAAAGGGGCATGCAGATTATAGGGCTTATTGTTTATGCTTCTGATATTTAGTTGGCAGGCCAGGAGAGAATTAGGGGGCCTATTAGCCAGTGTTATGTTAGAAGGAATATTAGTTTGGGAACTGGAATCAGCAGGTGGGGATGGGCCAGGGTTTGGGTGGATGTCTCCATCCATTATCAGGCTGTAATGTAAGCTAACTATGAGTTTCGTAATTTTGTTTACAAATTTTTGGTAATGTTTTGTTTTGGGGCTGATATACCTGGGTCTAATCGGTTGGTAGTTTTTAGGAATGGTCGGGTCAAGTATGTGGGGAATTATGAAGTGGTCAGTATTGTTTGATATTGATTTAGTGATAGTTTGGGATTTTGGGTAGTGGAAACCTAGGTAGGGCTGATTTTAATAGGTGTTGAGGACATATGGAATGAGTAACAGAGGTGACAGTGAAAATAGTATCAGTATTTTGAGGGATAACATAGCAACTGACTGGGGCATTATGTTGGAACTATATTTGGAGCAGGAGTAAATTAAGAAGACTAGGAAGATTAGTGACAGGTGGGGGGTGGTTTGATCTATTAGGTTATCTTTGATAGGTTATAGTGGAGGGATGAACACTTACAATATGTGAATTACTGCAATAACAGCCTCCAGTGAAGTATGCTTGCGTGTGTGTGTGTGGGGGGGGGGGGTGCGTGCGCGCATGCTATACATGGACTGGAATAATGCTAGAATGAAAACTGTTCTTTGAATTGGCTTCTTGTCAGGGGAAAAAGCTCCAACAATGTGTCTGAAGAGTTCTGCCAGAGTATAAATGTTTTTACTGTAACAGACATTCTAACAAAAAATCAGGTGGAGGTATATGCTAGGGATTAAAGATAGTTATGAGACCTGTGATTTTTGCATATTCAGTGACAACAGTACTGTAGATTGTGTAACTGTGACAATAAAGACAACACTTCAACATATAACAGTTGTTGGGGAGTATAGACCACCAAAGACAAGTGCTGATGACCTAGAGGAATTTATACATTTCTTACATGAAGCACAAGAGGTAAGAATAATAGTGGCTGGGGAGTTAAGTTTACCAGAAACAAACTCAAATAATATTGATTCAACATTAGTAAGGAAATTGTTGACAACATATGTTCAAAAACAACAAATACTTCAGACTGTAGAAAACCTAAGAGGGAACAGAACATACTAAACATTATTTGTGTTCCTAAAGAAATTATTGTGACGTCATGTCAAGTATCACCACCATTGATGTGCAGTAATGATGAGGTTATACAGCTCAAGTTGTTGCTAGATAATTCTGCCAAACTGAAATATAAACCAGTGCAAAGAAAATTAATAAATCATATGGAAGCAGATCAGTTGTTATGTGCAACTAATTGGAGTGATGCACTCAGTGAAAAATTTGCAGAAGGAATGTGGAAAGTTTTGAAAGAAAATGTGTTTAAATGTAAAAAAAAATGAAAAAAAAAATGTTTAACAACAGGATCTAGACACACAACTTCAGGGGGATATATTTCCGTAAGAACAAGATATCTGATTAAGGTGAGAGACAAAAAAAAAAGAAATGTTAAATAGTCAGAACTATGACTTTGAAAACTGAAATAAACAATCTGGACAGAGAAATTAGGCAAGATCAAGAAAAACTATGTGTAGACTGTAAAATCTAATCTTAGACATAGCAGATCACAGATATATTTACAAAATCTTATGAAAAACAATTTGGCTCCACAGAGAGGTGACTTGTCCAAAGGCATTCATGGAGGTGAAATTTTTTGTGAAAGACTAAAATATCTGAAATTGTACAGTATCTTATATAGGTATGTAAGAGGGAACCTTATTCGGTTATATTAGGTATTTAGAGACAACTACCTCTGGGAATGTTTAAAATTATCAAAAATTAGTAGAAAATCATCAAACAACCAATGTAGAAGATTCTATAGCAAGGAGAAGTGTATTAATTGGTTCTTTCTGAAAGTAGCTGATGCATAGAATGACTACTACCAAACTATATTGAAGCAAGCATTAGTTTAAAAGCACTAGTTTAGATATTTTTAGTAACTGGACACTTATTATGGGAAAAACTGTCTTTGTGTATTGGTAGGCTAGAAGGGCATTATTTCCCATGCTTGAAATATTTGTATGTATGTATGTATGTATGTATGTATGTATGTATGTAGGTAGGTATGTATCACAGGAAGGGCATGGCAATGTTACATTTCCCACAGTACCAAGTTCAACACACATGTGGAGCTGCAGTGAAGATGTCTGAAGTTAGAGAGGGAGGCCTAGGACCATACACTTTTACAGTCTGTTGTAATGTGATCCATCATGAAATTTCTGTGGAAATGGCTTGAAGTTTTCTGTTTTCAAAAATGAATTGAATTTCATGGTGGACTAGTGATCTGGCAAGCCCATTTCTCATCTTGGATAGGAAGAATGCAGCTATTACAACCATGTTGTCCTACATGTGGAGCTCCTGCAGTGAGCAGGATTATGAACATTTATCTTCTACTCCTATATGACAGAACTTGCTGTCTGCTGGCAATACCAGGTTTGAAACAGAGGTGGATCTAATGCAACCAGAGAAGATTGGCCAGACTAATTGCCCTACAAAGTCCTAGGGAAAGTCCGTGCTATGCACAGAATAGGTAAAGAGATTCATTATCACAAAGTATTATAGAATACCAATACCTTTTCCTGGCATAGCTAGACCCTCTTCAAATCAATATCTTAATGTATTGAACTTTGCATTGTTTCCCCCCATTACAGGATCATCAAAAAGTGCACATGCAAATGGCACAGAATCAGGAAGCAATTCGGCAGCCGCTCGGCATATAGCAGATTCAAACACAAGTTTTTAAACTTAATACATTTTGGCTCATCTATGCAACTTAAGTAAAAAAGTGCATATTTTTGAATTACATAGCCCACTTTACATGATTAGATTATAAGTACACAAAGTGAAGTTGCAATAATTCCTTTTCATGTGATGTATAAAATCTATTTAACATCAAAAGCTTGAAATCTTTGTTAGACTTTAAGATTTTCATCCATAAGTTGTATTTCTCGGCACCCATATGAGATAAAGGGTGTGTGTGTGTGTGTGTGTGTGTGTGTGTGTGTGTGTGTGTGTGTGTGTGTGTGTGTGTGTATGTTTGAGCACAAATGTATAATATAAATCTAGTCAAATGCACAAGCAGTTATCCCTTAATATGATCCTTTATTCAAAAGTAATATTCAATGAGCAATTTTGTCGAAAGGGCTTCTTCAGATGGGATGAATAATGTATAATTAAATAAATAAATAATTTTTCTAGCAATTAACTGTTATTTGTTTTACATTTTTGTAATGCATACAATGAAGATTGCAAGCCACAGGGCAGGGGTATGAGAAAGACCTGCTTGTTATCTGAGCCATCGGGTAGTAACTTGATATGGCTACTTATTTAGATACAATTCTGCACCTGAAGTTGCTGATAGGATTTGGGAATGCCATGATATGTAGGAGAAGATTTTTCTTCACCTCTCAGATCTGACAGGCATTCTGTGAAGCAGAATCAATACAATAAAAAAACCTGCCTAGGCATATTATTCAATAATTGAAGCAACTGAGGGTGTCATGAGACAGACCTAGATCAGGTCAACAAATTCACTTGTTAATATGTCTCATTTGTTATGTCACACCATGTCATTTATTATCTTAGCAATGATATTCCACTAAACTATACTTTGCTGTGTGTGCATGGCTAAATACTGACAACAAGCATCTTCTCATGTAACATGTAGAGGTCATCATCAGTGCACCACAAACAGAAATATCTGCAAAAAGAAATTAATCAAATATCTTGAAAGAGGTGGTAAAACTATTCTATATTGTCCATGAAGGAGATGTTGCCCACATATCCTGTTACCTAAATATCCTAACTTCATGGCCATTCAAACATTGAAAAACATGTGGAAAAAAAAGTGTTCTTGCTCCCCATTTGCAATATTCCAGTGGTGCAGGTAAGGCTGTCAAACTACAAGTTGGCAGGTGTGCTATGTATGACCTTGTTTGAACTTTACTTAGTTCTAGCAAGACCATCTGGGTACTGCATGAACTTGGCACCTGTGACCTCCTACAAACTTCTTTAGGCCACCTGCGGCTTTTGCATCAGGCACAGTGATTCATAGAGCTGTCTGGTTTCTGCACCAATGTGGGCATCCATTTTAAGATGATTTATTCCACGTCTCAGGTACACCTGCATCTAGTGTACCATAGTTTTTAGCTACAGATGTTGTTTTGGACCATTTTCCGTCCACGATAGGTCTTAGTGGCTGGTGAATAACATCCTTATGTATTTTTGGAATCCCAAAGATGGTCGGGATCCTTGGATGTTTTTGTACACAAAAATTGTATTCAATTTCACAAACTTGATCATTCAAAAGTAAATCCATAAGGACCACGTCTACTCGCTTGTAAGCTATGTTTAGCTCATTTCAGGAGATTTGTTCATACCCATCACCCAATACATGTGCCAACATATTATCAATGTACCTATCCTGGTCCATTACAACCAACCCACCCCCCTTATCGGGCTTCATAACCCACATGGATGTATTATTAGAAATACTGACTAAAAGGGTCCAAAACAATATCTATAGCTAAATACTTGGACCGTCAGTTAAAAAACTGTCTGAGTGAATATACCCATATTATACAAGATTCATGGGATTGCCAAAACAAGATCAAAAATGAATTTTTTGGGAAAGATATCATCTTTACTACTATTGACATCAAGGATTTGTTTAATATCATACCTCACCATGAGGGTATAGAGATGTTTTATGATTTTTTATGCCAACACACATTTCCAAACTCAAAAATACTTACTTTGAGAACCCTCATGGAATTAGTACTGGAAAATGGTTTATTGACGTTTGAGGGTCATCTTTTCAAACAAGTTTCAGGTATCCCAATGGGGGCAGTTTGTGCACCTATTTTTGCAAATGTGGTCCTGACCCAGTGGGAATTGTCTACAGTATTTATTTCAGAAGGCATAGCACGCTGTAGATTTTACGGGCGTTACCTAGATGACATTCTCATCTTGTGGGATGGCAGTGTTGATGAGTTGTCAGACTTCTTTTTGTTTCTCAACAACAGTACTTCCTTTTTGAAATTCACCATGGACACACACTCTGACTATATCAATTACTTGGATATTAAAATCAGTAAAGAATATAGTGATCACACATTTTCCTCCACTATCTTCAGAAAGCCTACATACTCAAACTCCCTTTTGCATTTCGAGAGCGGACACCCCCTGCATCAAAAGCATTCATTAGTAAAGGGTCAGGGATTTAGACTTGCCTGCATGATAAGCAAATCTGATGAATTTCTAAAGGAAAGGGATGTTTTATTGAGTATATTGACAACAAGAGGCTACCCGGATGAATTTGTGACACCTATATTTGATGAAGTAACTAGCACGAGACTAGAAGGACATTTTTACCCATTGCTTGGACTTGATATTTCCAGATTGCGTGCTCCATTAGATACTAATGGACGGACAACTGACCATCAGGGATGTTATAATCATGGTCTGGTTCTTACTTATACTCCATGGTTCCCCTTGGTTAAGGACATCATTTTTAAAAATTGGTATATTCTTACGTGTGATGAGACCATCCAAAGTAGAGTAGGCAAGGTTCCTATAGTTATCTACCAAAAGGACACTACTGCTAAAAATGTACTAGAAAAAAATAAAAATAAGAATGACAAGTATGTACCTGGTAGGATGATCTAGTGTGGGCACTGCACTGAGTGCAAGTATGTATTAGAAGGTGAAAAAGTTTTTATAAAGGGACATGGATGGGTTAGATTTCATAAGAAGCACAATCGTGGTACTAAGTATGTAGTATATGCTGATATATGCCAGATGTGTTTGAATTTTTATATAGGAAAAACAAAAAATGCATTTAGAACACGCATATACCAGCACATGTACTATATTGGGAAACGTAATTTAAACAATGCACTTGCCAAACACATCAATAGTTATCCAGGGCATCAGTTTAAGTTTATTGTATTAGAGCAACTTATGGGGGATGAATGTGGGGGACCCATTGACTTGTTGCTCGAATTTAAAGAGTTGTTATGGCAGTTGAGAGTAAATGCCATCAATACCCCAGGGTTGAATGAGGTAGTTTCACTTACCAGCTTTTTGAAATTAAAAGCAGATTTTTACTTTTAGTATTATAGTCCAAGATACATGGACATTGAATTAGAAGTTGGTCACGACTATTATGTATTTATTCTTTTCTAATTTTTCCAATTTTTTTATATATGTCCATGCTTTGCACTAAGAGCTAGCATTTACGTTGTTTAATTTTTATGTGTTTTTATTATATGGGGTTTGTTCTGTATTTATACAGATGTACACATACAAGCCTTGTAAATAGTATCTTAGGGAGTCTGTGTGTTTTTTTAAAAAACTTCAACTTCTGATGGGTATAATTAATTATATTAATTATACCAATTCATTTTAAGTATTTAAGATGTGGTTTTGTTTGACTTAGTCATTCTGAAGAAGTCATTGTAATTGTGATGAAAGCGCTCAATTAAATTTCATTTATTTCTTTCAACCAGCCTGCACTCGTGCTTCATTCTTTAGTTGTTCATTTGGTTTTTCAAACCTTTGAACATTTTATTTGCACTTGACCAATGCACTTTTTTATGTTATTTGAGTTGTGTATTTTATTTGTGTATTTTGAGTTGAGTCTTTTTCAGCAGTGACTTACACGTCACATGTGTGTTTTCATCTTATTACTTATATTATTTTTTATACCTGTTTACCCCTATTGATTTCGGCAGCTGTTTCAGTAATTTTACTAGTTGTAGGTTACATTTAGCAAAATGTTCATGGTTGCTTAATGGTGTTACTGGTGACATGTTGATTTTATTGTTTGCCTCTCTTCTCCCCAGTTCAGTCCTCACACACACACACACACACACACACACACACACACACACACACACACACACACTGTGTGTGTGTGTGTGTGTGTGTGTGTTCATGTATTTATGTATGCATTTATTTATTTTGTTACATTTATTATTTTAGAGATTCTCTTGTAATGCCAAGGAAGTTGGGAGCTGCATTTAACAAGGTTATGTCCTGAGCATGCTCACTAATTTACACTAAGCCATGATTTTATTTTTTGTTGATGCTTTTGATTATCCTTCATGTTTCATACTACACAGGCTTAAACTATGCCATTACAAATGTTTAGGAATCCTACCTACAGACTGAATGCCAGAAAAAAAAACATAACTCAGTTCCACCACTGAGTTGGCAAGTTAGGATTTTCCAGCCCATTCATTTTGCAAATGAATCCATAATTTTAGTTAATAACATTGAAGTACACCTGGGGAACTTAATAAACCCCAAGCACGTGTCTTTCTGTTGATTGCTAGTACCACAAGCTGCCATATCTTGCCTGATGTAATTCTTGTGCTATTAAAACATAGCTAAAGCATGGAAGCTCAGGTTATCGGGAATAATAAAATACTATCCACATTAAATGTATTTCACTGCCAGCTTCACCTAATTGCTTTAACATAGCCTCAGCTGTTGTATTACTAAATGCTAATGTGTTTTAATTAGCAAACAGAAGCAACATGCTTCATCTGTGACCTGAGTGGTGTGAAACTGATGTCCCCAATTTGAAACCATCTCCTTCTAGTTGGAATTTCTCCATATATATTATAGCAGTTTTCTGTAATACACATATCAACAACTAGATGCTTAAAATATAATTGTATCTATTTATTTTCACTGTTTTTTTTCTCTCTCAACACAGCACATGAAATCAGAAAGATACCTGGCAGTCCGTCAATCTATCCTGACCACTCTAGCTCATGACTGCTCTGATGTCTTATCTGCACTGATCAATTGAGTTAAATGTGTGCCAAATATCTCCTTTCAACACATTGTTGTGCATTTTGTCCATCTTCATCAGAATACTCCAAATATGACTTTCTTATAAATAGTATTAGCTCATCCCTAAGCAAGGTAAATTACTGATTCTACAAAAATTTGTACAAATGCAAAATGACATGCATTAAGATAAGATGAATACATGAGGCAGCCATAAACAATTGGATTACTGTGCATCTCAACTGTGACCAGGACAGATGGTATTGGAGGTTGGCCATTTTGTAGTCTTCAACCATGACAAAACTTAAAAAAAAAGTTTTAATTTAATACAAAGAGTGCAGAATCTATCAATTCCTGTCACACATGACTGGCATAACAGAAGCAATGTTTGTATTATTGCTATTTATTCATTCTTGTTAATTCATTCCTACTCAGCTATCCTGACAATGTCTTTCTCCAATTCCTCGTTACCCCAGTGGCATTATTATGATATAACTATCAGGTACTGTTGAGTTGCTTGTGTTTAATGGCCTAACAAAATAACCAGACAGCTAGGCACATCATCGGTCCCCTGGAGCATTGGATTAGGCTTTGATGGCATTCTACAGTAATGGTACATCGTGTGATGATGGTTGCATAATAAATGTATCCACTTTTGACACTTAGCTTTTGAAGGCATGTGCTGTTCTTCCTCTATTCTGAGTATGTATTTCATATTATATCCTACTTTCCTGGGCTCCAAAACATTGTCCTAAGATGTAATTTACAGTCTGGAGCTACATTACTTAAGTCACCTTAGACAGATCCTTCATGACTGGGACAGATTGCCATTGCTGAAGTTATTTATTCATTGGCTGAGTTTACGTTTTTTACATAGGTAGATTGACTAGGCCACCAACTTTTTTCAGTCATGATTTGGCTTAATTTGAACATGTTTGTAGTCATATACTTTCAGAATAAATCAATACCTGTCTAGTTGCAGAACTAAATCACAATTATCCTAACAATAAAGAAGGTCAGCTGGAAGTTTGGATTTCAATGCAATTACAGTTATTTCTGTAGAGCTTAAATTACTTTCTGTGTAATGACTAAGTAAGGCAGATAACAGGTATCAAGACAAATAAAATGTGCACACATACAACAGCAGCATTTTGACTTTGCAGATCAATTGGTTGATATCACAAGATAAGAACTATACATTTTGAGTAATACTTGTAATAAAATGTGTTACAGAAATCAGAAGTTAAATAAGTTAGAAATTTACAGTCACGTTGTTCCAGTATTAGGTAGTATGTTTATTTATTTATTTAGTTAGTTACTTAATTGTTTATATACTTATGTTTGTCGTGTATATTGCTATCCACCAGTTACTAACTGGTTATTTTAATATAGTTAGGATAATCATGACTACTGTTTTATACCTTTATCACATATCAGAATTACTGAGATAATCTTAGTGGTTATTTCATAAAGTAGATGTTAAGTTTAATTTGATAAGTGATTATATATTCACAAGACAACTTTGTGACATGACATGTAAGACTTGGTTTATCTGGTTGAATTTATCTTTGCCAACTACATGAAAATCAAATCCATGACTGTATGATTTATGTTAAGCAAAATGTCCAATAATGCTTCATGGTGAGGTGTGCTCTATGATCTGATACAAACAACAAGCCACATTTACCATTTGGTTGCCCATTTGGTCACTATTCTATATCAATTGGGCTTCGTCATATCTGGTTCATCTGGGCTGTCCAGTACCTTACAAGATATTGAAAGCATTATTATCATTAATTGTTCTCAGATTTATAAACAATAGATTTGAAATATAAGTGCAATTTTAAAGAACATTTGTGTTCTCCTATGCTTAATTAAAGTACATCGGCCATTTTTGGAAGCATTTTTATTTTGCAATGAATATCTTTTTCCATTGTATTTCTTATAATAAAGGTGCAAGTGATTTTGCAGAGATTACAGTACACTGCTGGACTTTTTACTTTCACTGTAGCTTCACCCACACTATGATGTCACAGCAAATACTGAGCAAAGATTTACATTAGACTGCAAAACATTATGAATAATTAAAATAGCTTACCTCTTTAAAGGCCCTACATCTTATTTATATTGTGATTTCAGTACTACATTATCATGTGTTAGTATTCAATATGAGATACCCTGACAGTTTCAATAGTAGTAGGAGCAACAGGTCTTATAAAAAGGAATCTACAATCGTATTTAGATATGTTACCAATACTTGTAACCTCACACGAATTGCAAAATAAGTCAATACTGGGCACATTGTGGGAGCTGCAAAGAGCACTTCTGGCTAACATCAAAGATTGAAACACACTAATTTCATGAACTTTAATTGTATTTTGCCTTAGGAATGGGGTCCATTCCTGTCATGTTATTAGAAACCCAAAAGATTTGGACAAATTAAAAGTGAAAGGCTTCATCTAAAATTAATACTTGAGAACTTGCCGTTCTAGTAGGAAAAAACAAGTTTGGGTACAGTCAACAAAGAAATGCAGTAGTTTAGATTTTCATTTAAATAGTGAGGCATTGTGGGTTGAGTGTTTTGTGATGTTATGTCAAGGATATTTAGCTCTGACAAATTATTTCAGGGGGCTGTCCTTACCAACAAAATGAAATGCCAAAACAGTACACTTTTTGCTTGTCATTGTATCGAAATCCAAATGTTTGTTACTTAACAGTTGCTTTAGAACATGACCAGTACACTTTAAATTGCCGGGGTAACAACCCTGCATTATTTGCTTGAGAGCAAAGGTTTTACTGTGATGTTGATGTTTTCAGCACATTTGTTAGTGGAAGGGCATGGAGTAAAACATGGATTAGTTTGCAGTGTAACATAAATGCCCGTAGTTCCACTGTAGATTGTTTTGTATTTGTGGCACATGGCTTTGTTTATGAATCCAAATTGTGACTGACTATAATTTGAAGGTATCAGCTGTTGCAGAGGAGAATAAAGGCTTACACTTGGAAGTTGAAGTCTATCTGATGTTTTAATTTCTTTTGTTTGTGGTCTTATATTTCTAAGATGCTTTTAGTTCAATTAACAATTTTCATTGCAGAATCTATTCAGTCAGTGCATAACGCATGTAACATGATTCACTGTAGCTTGTCACTGCCATATTTATATAACCCTATTTTTTTCCCTAAACATGATTGTTTCATGGTGCAGAACTATTTATTACAGTGCTATATCCACGGTCTTGCACTGTAAGCCAAGCACAATACACCTTACAAGGAATCTTGTCCTATTCCATTTCTGTTTAGTTACTTTTTATATGAATACAAGCACATTTATTTATTTATTGATGTATTGTCTGATTGAGCAATTAATTTATTATACTTTAGTCACTTTACCTGTTGAAACATACTGCAAGCTACAGAAAAACATCCTTATCCACTACATGACGTGTCCCCCTACATCATCAAAATACAGAAACACATGACTCAGAATCAGGAAGTAGACAGCTGCTCAAAATACAAACGCACGTTTGTTAAGCTTCATAAATGCAGTTAAAATCTAATAAATATATTAAATTAACTAGCTTACAAGAAATGCTTCTTTCTGAAGTAGAAACCCCTCTTTACGTAACAAAAGCATGATTACTGAAAAAAGAAAAAATACACATGATCTTGGGTGTGTTTCTTGCTCTTAACTTCTGAAATAGTTATACTCATACCAAATAAAGTGGCTTTTCTGATTCTAAGACTTGTCGGTTTTACTTTAGGTTCATAGATTAGTACTAAGCTAACTGCCTTTACAAGCCATTTTTAGCCTAGGCAATTATCCCTTGTGAGACTTAAACCCTGCACTTTGTGTTTGCAAGGCAAACACATTAACCACCCTCCCACCATTTGTTTGTTTGCCCAGCCAGGTTTCTTCAATGTAAGTATATTTTTTCAGTTTAATAAAGTAGTATTTGTATTTTTGTATAATGAGCAATTACCAGATATGTCCTCATTCAGACTGATATGGTCTTGCACTGTGATGATGCAATAGGAGGGATAAACATCTTGTAGTGGATTGTCAAATATTCTATTGTCTGAGAAAGTGACAAATGCTACAGGCAAAAAAAAAGATGAGCAGGCAAAAAATATCAGTAACTAACAATATGCATTTACTTTGAAATAAACTAACAAAAGAAACATGGACCAGTATAAGAAAAGTATATACTGCCTGGAATGCTGTGCAATAACAGAAATAGAAAACTGTAATAAATAGCTGCCTTTTATGGGATAAACACTCAGGAAGTAAACAGGGGGATTTTGAATCACGGCAGTTACAGCCCACGGTAAAGAATGTTTGAGTTTTTCCTTGTCAGGATTAGATAGTGCAGAATCCCTTTTTAGTAATGCACTATTTATGTTGAATATGTACACAATTATTTTGTTCCTGTTGTGTGTTGTTATTGAGGAATCCATTTGCATCGAAGATGCAGGCTGCATTTTGAGATACTATCTGTACTTCCAAGGCTTCCTTTGAAAATAGTTTTACATAAATAAGACCAATTAAACCGTAGTGCTTGCTTTGAGTACCTTTTATGGATAGTGAAGAATAGTGTCCACATATATGTGTTGTATGGTTCTATATCAGGTTTTTAACATACACAATTGTTTGCTGTCTACAGCTGTCCCTGAGGATATGCATAACAGCAGTACCACATGCAGGTAGTCCCATATTTATGTGGTTTTGTAGAAAAGTGAATCACTAGGATGTTCAGAGAGAGTACGTTATCTCCGTGTTTATGGGTGGGATTCCAGAAAGTCTTACACCACACTACTACAAATTTTAGGGGGCGTTAAAGGGGCAGAGTAATGCTGTTGGGATAATTAAAAATGACTACTTGAAAGTGTATATGGATAGGCATATTACAGTCCCCACCACTACTTCCCTAGTATTGTTCCTCTGCTCCTATTAAAGGGTCAGTATAAAAGAATTCATGGGTAATATGCAGGAAAGTGTAGCGCTTGCTATGCAGATTTGCAGATTATAATTAATGGACTAATGCTATTATATTCTGCTCCTGCCGTGCACTTTTTAAATGCATATATCAGTTATCCATGGACTAGGACCATTGTCAGTATGCACAGGGCACATCTGCTATACAAACACTCTCTCTCTCTTTCTCTTTCTCTCTGCACATGCAAACAGACAAACAGTCATATACAGATAGACACATAGATGGTAAGTATTTGAAACTTGGGGCCCTCTAGAGCAAGTCCTGAATCATGGAAACACAATGGTTGAAAAAATGGATTTACATATAATAAATTTGAGAATTCCATTTCTTAGTTTTTCCCTTTTCTCTGAGGTATGGCAGTCTTGGAGTTAGTATATATAAGTATGGGAGGTATGGGGGGCTTACTTCCCTGCAAAACAGAAGTTTAGTGGAGAAGAGCGATGTTCCAGATTTGGTCTTCTCCTGCAGTTTTGTCAACTTGTAATCCCAGGTCCCTTACCACTTTGTGGGTACTTAGGGTATTGTTGTTGATTTGATAGTGTGAAGATACATTGTTTGTGCTGAAGAGAATGACAATGCATATCTTTGCATTCATTTTGAGACTTTGACTAATACCCATTGTTGGTCTGCATGAGACCCTCCTGTAGTATACTGACATCATTTGATGACTCAGTGATTGCACCTAGTTTGCAGTCGTCTGCAAAGTTGGTCAGCCATAACCCCTTAGTTTTGACCTGAACTTGTGAGAAGTATATACCAAACATTGGGAGGGCCCAACACTGACCACCTGTGGTACCATGGTAGTAACAGGTCTGCCAGTCGATGTGGAGTCCCCCACTTTGATAGTGTGTGTCTGGTTTGTGAGCCAGTTGGCAATCCATGTTACAACAAAGGGGTTTATATTCAGTTTGCCAAGTTTATCATTAAAGCCTGAGAGTGGGATTGTGCTGAAAGCCTTTACCAAGTCGAGGTATGCTGAATGCACAGATCTGCCCTCATAAGAGGCCCTGTAATTCCCTGGGTCTGTTGCTTGGCCACCTTTGTTTAGGGGAATAACTGTTGCTGTTCTCCATTCTGCAGGAAAAAAAGCCTGTAGTTAGGCTATAATTGAAAAGGGTATTTAATGGTGATGCTAGTTCATGTTTTAGCCTGTTTAGAAGACAGCCTGAGATTTCATCTGGTCCCATAGAGGCTGTGTTTTTTGCCTTGGACAAGGCTTTGGGGACCTGCTCTTCAGATATGTATGGCAGGGAGAAGTTTGGGGGAAGGTTTCTGATAACTTTGGAGGGGATAAGGGAGTGTAATTTTCACCAAACGTATCCACTCGCAGGTTTGCTATCCCTGTGAAGTCAGTGTGTGTGATAACATTGGTCACTAGTTCTGCACATGCTTGGGTCCTACCTTTTAGGCTATGTAAGTAGCTGTAAAAGGCCTTATGGTTATCCTTGGCTATATTTGCTAAGTTTCTCTCAAAGTAGCCCTTAGAGGATTTGACAAGTTGTCTTATTTGCCTACTGAGGCTGAGGAGGGTGCTTTTCCATTGTTGGACCCTTGCCTTTGTTTACTTGGGCAGCAACTTTTTGCATTTGTTGTAAAGTTTGTTGATGCTGGATGTCCACCATGGCAGCTTGTTTTTACTTGGGGCTCTGGCTTTGATTCTTTATGGTACAGCTGAGTTTATACACTTATGCAAGTGATTCTACAGGGCTTTAGTGTATGGTTTGGTGTAGTTACCACTTACAGCTTAGCTTGGGGCTTGGAATGTATTTTTGTCTTCACCTAGGAGGGTACAGTTTGTCTTGGTGAAGTTTTTAATCTGATCTCACCTTTTGTGAGTTCTGGTGTTAGTGCCAGCTCAAAGGTGGCTGATTTGTGATCGGTTTTAACTAATGAGGGTCTGACAGTTATGGAAGTGCATTTGTTTGAAATGTTCATGAGGATCAGATCTAGAATGTTTGTTCCTCTTGTTGGGTATGAACAGTTTGCTGCAGGGCATTTGAATTAAGAAAGTCAATGAACTTTTGCACTAATGAGTTAAAACTAGTGTATGTTTCCAAGTTGATAGTGGGATAACTGAAATCCCCCTTGACTAGTGTGTTCAGTAAAATTTGGATTACCTACAGTTTTGTAAATTAGGCTTCATGGGCATTGTGATTCATGAAGGAGTATCTATAACTACCTCTGACTTGAATGGGGTTCTTACCCACTGTAACCTGGACTTGGAGTAACTCCATGGAGTTGTCCAATCTTACTAGACGGGATGTGAATTTATATTTAATATAGATTGAAACACCACCTCTTTTGGTTTTACACATTAATTTTGTGGTCTAAAGGTGTGGAGGACATTGTAGCTTTGCAAGGCTGGGGTGCTCTCTATGGACTTAACCAGGTTTCTGTGAATGAAGTTGAAAAATGAGATAGAAGGGAAAATAGAGGGACAGGGTAAAAGCTTCAAGTATCTGGGAATGGTGGTTGAGGGATACGGCAGTCTGAATGAGGAGAACAAAGCTAGAATCAGTGAGGTTGTAGCCAACTGGCACAGTGTGTCAAGAGTAGTGTGTGACAGAAGAATACAAAGAAACTGAAAAATAAGGTTTTTAAAACAACTGTTTGAGTTCTGCTGTATGGTACAGAAACCTGCACAGTACAGACAGCAGGTGAGGAAGCTAGAGGAGATGGAGATGAGGTATCTGAGATGGGCAGTAGAATGCACACTTTGGGATAGATAGTGAAATGAGCCCAAGTAGCTCCCATTGCAGAGATGGTCAATGAGAACAGATTACAGTGGGTTGAGCACATGTGCAAGAAAGAAGAAGAAGACGCTATGTTGTAGAAGATTTGAGACAGATGTGAAGAAGGCGAGAGTAAATGAGGGCATCCAGCAAAAGGTTGTATGGTTTGCTTGAGAGAAGACCTGTGACAGTCAGGCATGAGTGTCAAAAAAGGTAGGGAAATGTTATAGAATTGAGATAGATGTTGACACTTGATGCAACACCCTGACTCCATGTGGAAAATGGGAGATAGGGGTTTGAAGATGATGATGAGGTACCACTGCAGGATACAGCAGCTGCCATGCTATGCATCCTGCCTCAGATGTTCCCATACGTCACTGACAATTTGTATTCAGTACAGTATACATGTGTCACGGCAACATGTGGGTCTTGAAATGGCAGGCACTTGATTCTCTTCACCAGTCATGCGTATAGTAATAAACAGGCTGAAATACCACCCATACTGCTTCTGTGGTATAGGACGGATGACGTCTATGATCCTGGGGAAGTTTTAGTTACTTTATTTATTTAAAAGAGAGATATCGCTTACAAACAAGGGGATTTTGGTCAAGCCTAGTTACTGAGTGACACTTCTTAATTATGTTGATCATTATTGTCATCATCTTCATATTAACTCTTTTCTACACTATTTTCTTCCACTACATATTCTTTTCTGTGTGATTCATCTTGATCGTTTATTTATAGATATGTATTTGTGTATTTATTTATTCATATAAATGGTTATCAGTTCATAGGTTCATAGGTTCATAGGTAGGTACTAGGCTATCGGCCCAAGGGCCTACATAAGCCTAGCCAGCAAGGTTCCATAGCTTATGCCACCTAAGAAAGTTATTTTCCTGTGCCACTGTCGAGCAGAGACACAGAAGTGATCCCCGGGGTGTATGTCCTATTTCCCATCCACTCATCAAGATTTTTCTTGAAAAGTGCTAATGAAGAGCTTTGCTTGACATGGATGGGTAGCTTGTTCCAGAGTATAGGAAGTCTCTGGGACAGGAATCTATCCCTCCAGCATGTCCTGTTTATTGTGGTGACAAGGTTTAGGTCCCTAGAGCGTGTAGCTTGGAGGGATTGGGATTTCTTTGGGTGTAGCATGTCCAACAGCTCTGGGTTTGACATAGCTTTATATGTTAGGTAGAGATCACCTCGGAGTAGGCAATATGCTATGGAGTAAAGCTGGAGTTTTTTGAGGTGGTCAGTGTAGGGCATTTATTTGAGGCCAGTAATCCTCTTTGTGAGGTACTTCTGTGGCCTTTCCAGCTGCTGCAGATGTCTTGTGAGGTACATTCCAAAAGGGGTGTTGTACTCTATAATGGGTCTAATGAGTGATGAGAAGAGGGGAACAATAACCTTTTTTTCCTGGATGAGAACCCTTTTATGATGAGGTGTGCCACTTACTCACATCGCCACAGTAGTCAGGAAGTCCTTCTATCAAAGGAGAGACTACTGTCCACCTGGATCCCAAGGTCTCTTATCACGCATTCAGTGTTAAGTAGATTGCTGCCTATGTGGTAGTTCATGGGTACAGAGTTTTTACCAAAGGGGATGACACTGCACTTTTTGGCATTGAGTTTGAGGCTGCATGTTGATACTGTTAGTCTATGGTCTTACATAGCTGTTTAACAATTTATGCAATATAACCAATTCTCCTTTTTATCTGTAACCCTTGCGTGCTCTCCACTTCACATTCCTGTAACCTTTGCACTGTTTCTGCACTATTTAATTTTATTTTTCAGTTTGCACAAGTTTCTTAATTACGTGGCTCCCCCCTCCCTTCCCACATGGGATTAAACTGCAAAAAAAAAGTATGTTTTTGTCCACTGAAGCTGGCTATCTTTTAACTAAATAAAACATCCAGGTAGCAAGAACCTGACATACTACAGCTTTTCTGTTGTAGTAGGTGAATTACTATTTAGTTTTTGTAAAGTTCTAAGGCTTAGTGTTAAAAGGTGTGTACACAACAAAGGGTTCTCTCCTCCCCATCAGCCAATTGCCACAAGATGGCACTATAATACCTTGAATTAGCCTTACACACACACGCACACACACACACACACACACACACACACACACACACACACACACACACACACACACACACACACACACACACACACACACACACAGTCTTCCAGTCCCAAGCATTCACTGTTTAAATTAGTAAAATTTTGCCTTTTACTTTCAGCATTCTCTCTATACTAATCACAACCCCCTATATAACTGCTTAACAACCCTGTCTGTGTGCTTACAGTGATACTTATTTAAAGCATTCCAGAGCTACATAGATTAACCTTTTGTTAGATACTGATATCTTAAGCTTATTACTCACCTTAAGCTGATAGTTTTTCAGCTCTTGTCCCTGTGGGGGCCAGGCCACTCCGTTCACTATGCTCACTCCACTCCTCAACTTGCCCCCATCCTCATCCACCCCACATAATGTTAACCTTATACCTAACCTGATCCCTCCCACACCTCTCTTCCACCTATCCCATAACCCCCCTAATTATTCCTCCAGTCATACCATACCTCCTAACTACTCTTCTTTCCCACCCATTCTAAATAGAGCTATACAGTGCTCCATCCTGTAAACTCTAGCTATCCTGCTCATATTCTTTTGGTTATCAAACTGCACGTAACCACCTTCATGTTCATCACTACTACTATAGTGATCTCACTTCTCTCACTTATACTCTCTGCCCTAACAATAATAACAACTCTCCAGACACCCAACATACCTCCTCCACCCACCTGTACAGCCACCAGACATAAACCACATTTATCAAGTTACTCTGACACCCACCCTAGCTTATGCAAAGCTAATACCTGTGTACTGTCCAAACTAAAAGCTGATCAATGCCACAAGGGAGGAGGAGGAGTAGCAATATTCCTCCCTAGTAAATATGCTTTGCTTCCCTACTCAATATTAACACACAACGTCTCCCTAGCCAAAGTACTAATCTCTAAATTAAAACCTTACGATCATAAAAGCATTTGCATAATTGCTCTGTATATTCCCCCAGGAAACAACATGCCAATATTAGAGAACATACTTGCCTGGACATCCCAAAGCATAGATAATGAAACCATCATCCTAGGTGATGTAAATGTTGATTGGCTAGACATTGCCCAAAAGAACCCCTCAAAAAACGCAAACCTTTACAACTTTTCCCAACTAATTCAAGACATCACCAGAGCATACAAAAATAAGAATTGGGGCTCTACAGTAGACTAAATATTGGTGTCTACCCCTAACAATATCACCACTACAGGCATACAACCTAATACCATTAGCTACTACCACCTAGCATATATCCTTTGCAAATCTTCCTCAACCACAGACCAACACCAATATAAATCAACAAGAAATTTGACTAAGTTCCAACCATGCATATTTAATGAAACCTTAGTTAAAATAAATTGGGCACCCTCAAATCTCTATCACTTAATTAAGCTGTTGAATTCTTTAACTCAATATTCCTAGACATCCTAAACAGGTAAGTACCCACTCGCCAAATATGGATAATGCATAACCATTCAAACTGGCTCTCAAAGTCCACAAAAGAAATCACATCCACAAGGGATAAAAATCTAGAAATTGTGGCAGTAAAACAAAACCCCTCAACTCTAGTACAATACAAGCAACGCTATAAAGAAGCAAAATGACTAATAACCAGAAATAAAAAAGCCCACTATCTCCATCTACAAAACCAGCATAAAGATAATCCCCAAAAATTCTGGTCCTCCATTAACCAACTATTACACCCAGGCTCTCAAAGCAGCCCATCGCCTGACCCAGACAAAACTCAAGCAGAACTTGCCACCCATTTCAACTCCTATTTCACTGACACCATAGCTAACCTAACCACCACCTTTACTGCAGTTAGCACCATCAACACCAAGACAGCTGATGACCAAATCATGCCAGAAAACAATCCTACTCTTGACTCCAGCCTAAAATTCTCCCCCATACTCACCACCACAATAAAAAAATTTACTTAAGCTAAAACCCACCACTCTGGCCCCTGACAATCTACCCCCCCCCCCGCCCACTTCATGCAGCTAACTGCAAACTCTATAGCTTATCCCATCAGCATACTCATTAACAGATTGATTAAAGTGTCTGTAATCTCAGACATCTGGAAAAAAACATACATTCTCCCCTTACACAAGGGCAGCACCAACACAGGCACCACAAACTTTCGGCCCATAGAAATTCTCTCACCCCTCTCTAAAATACTAGAAAAATGCATCTGTGCCCAACTCCTCAGCCACCTGCTTGAACACCAAATTCTGTCACCCACTCAGCATGGTTTCAGACCAGGGCACAGCACCACTACTGCCCTTCTGTCCTTCCTAGATACAGTCAAGCAGGCATGAGATTCTGGCAAAATAATCACTTTTCCTAGACCTCTCCACAGCTTTTGATACAATTTCCCACACCATCCTCCTCTCCAAGCTATCCACCCTCCACATTTCCCCACCTACCCTACAATGGTTCAGTAGCTATATCTCCAATAGGCAGCAATCTACCAAATGGCAACAATCTTACTCTCCCTTCCTCAATACTTCTACAGGGATACCCCAAGGCTCCATACTTGGTCCTCTCTTAATTACCATCTTTATTAATAACACTCACTCCATTCTTCCACAATGCTCAGTACTCCAATATGCAGATGACTCTACAATAATATGCACTGCAAATTCCAGCCCTGAACTCTAGCAAGTCACCCAGAATGTCCTCACCTCTTCTGAATCATGGATGCTTAACAATCATCTTGCCCTAAGTCCAAAAGAACTAAACTAGTACTTTTTCCCATAAAAAAAAACACTCCCCTAGATAAAAAAAAAACTCTTCACTATACAAGCCCAAGACAATACCACCATAGAAGTTGTTGCACACACTAAACTACTAGTCATTATTATAGATGAAAACCTTAACTTTGACATACACATAAATAATAACATCATAAAAACACACCAAAAGCTCAGTATGCTCAACAGGCACCAACACTCTGTAGCCTCTCTACTAGACAAACCTTTGCAACCACCTTTTTATTACCCTCTTTCCTTTATGATGCCACTCTACTCACTAATATCCGAAATTCTGCAAAATCAAAACTTGAAATGTTTTACAACAGAATAACCCCATTTGCTACCATGCCCAAATTCTTATCCCACCACTGTAACTCACTGAAACAATTAGGCTGGCTGGGACTCTACCACCATCTCTCATTCACTCAACTAACTACAGCACACAAAATAATCGACAGACCCACAGACTACCCTGCTCTCTTGGCACTACTCACCAAATACCAACCCAGGAGGCAACTATGATCTGAAAATCATCTACTTCTAAAAGTAGAACAGCCCACCTTACCTGCTGGTCAACTCCTCTATTCCTTCACTGTCACCACATGATGGAACTCACTTCCACCTTCTGTAAGAGACACAGGTAGCACCACCACCTTCAAACAAATACTGATAAGTCATCTCAACTCTTCCTGGCTATGTACCTTCTCTGTAACCTAACCTCCTCCTTCTCATTATATGATAACTTAACTCCTATGCTTTTTGATATTGCTGACTGATGATATTTTCTCCATAATAATTACTTTTTATCGCTTGTTGATACTGGTACATAATCTTGATTAATATATCTCTGTTTATACCTCTCTGATTGAATTCATCTGGCAACAAACAAAATTCCTGCTTTTATGTATATGTTCTGTATATATTACCGTATTCACTATATGTAATTTGTACCAATTAATGTTTAATATTTTCTGTATCTTTGTTCTTGTCGGAGCATTTCTCCCCGGGTAGCCACTGAAAATGGACTCTTTTAGGCCCAGTGGAATTTCCTGGTAAACAAATGCAATAAATAAATAAATGTACATTTGTTTATTTGCTTACAGCTTTCGTAACATTAGATCATTTGCTGGCTCAGTCCAGGTACATACAAGTAAAACATGAAAGAACAAACATAGGATTATAGGTACATAAATGCTGAGTCATAACAAAGTAGTTAACAATGTTCATCTACAGATAGATACAGTTGCTTAACAAAATGATCAAAATGAAATGGAATTATCTGCTCTATACATATAACACATATCCATAACCTGTATATATATATATATATATATATATATATATATATATATATATATATATATATATATATATATATATATATATATGTGTGTATATATAAATACATATTATATATATATATATATATATATATACATATACACACACACACACACACACACACACACACACACACACACACACACACACACACACACACACACACCGTATTTCTTCATAAATAAGACCTAACCAGAGAATAAGACCTAGCATAGTTTTCCAGGGTGGTCATGATATAAACCTTACCCCAAAAATAAGCCCCGATTAAGATCGTCAACAACACACAACAGATGTGTTGAATTATAAAATAATATTATTGACACCTGTTGACTGAAGTTATCATACTCTGCTCACCATTTTCAGATCATTCGGACACCCAACTTCTTCTTTTTGCAGAAAGTTGTAAGATCCTTTCCCTGGGAGTCCTCCACGATTTTTACTGTAACCCTAATCATCACTCACACTTGACAGTTGAGATCTTTGGCCCATAAATACTGGCAGGTGTACTTTGATTGGTCAAAGTACAGACAACGCATGTAAAGTGTGCAGACTTGATAACGAATGGCTGTGGTTGTGTTTTCCTGACCATCGCTATTTTGTGTTGCCACTCCGGTTTTGTAAGTCTTCAATTAACCCCCCCTAGGACAATCTGAGTGCAGAAAGAAAGAGCTATTCTGTCGAGTACAAGAAAGAAATCATGGAAGACTCCCGGGGAAAGAATCTGACGGCTTTCTGCAAAGAGAAGAAGTTAGATCTCTGAATGGTCTGAAAATGGCATGCAGTGTACGATAACCTCACTCAACAGGTCGATGAGGTAAATGCTAAGAAGTGCAAGTGTGGATCAGGTCAGCAACCATTAATTCCTGAGCTGGAAGACATAATCTGTGAATGGATCACTAACAGGAGAGCAAAGGCTTTGGTAGTGCACAGGGATTATATTCAAGCATTTGCCCTTGCAGTGGCACCACATTTATTAATATCCCCAGAAGAATTCAAAGCATCACAACATTGACTGGATGGCTTTCTTCAGCAATATGAACTGTCTCTAAGAAGATTGACAACACTGTTCAAGCTGGAAGATACTGAAGTTATTAAACGTGCACTTGCATTCAAGTCCTTTGTTGATGGCATCAACTTTTCTAAATACCAACTCTCCAACATGATTGCTATAGATGAAACTGCAGTGCTTATGGGCCAAGGATCTCAAACAACAATTGATCAGAGGGATGCCTCATCAATCTACATTCCCTCCACTAGTTACAAGAGTGCATGTGTTACCTGTATTTTGGCAATTCATCTAGATGGAAAGAAAACGCCACCTCTAATCATTGGTAGGGGCAAGAAAGATAAGATTGAATGTGTTTCAGGCATTTACATTCTTGAAACTGAAAAAGCCTGGTGCACACAAGCAGTTATAATAAATGGGTTGATGTAAGGCTGCCACTTGTTTTGTGAGGTGGCAAAAGAGGTCTGCTAGTCTGGGTTTCAGCCATCATTCACCACGCTAAAGACATGAAGAAATTCCTTGCACGGAGAAGCATAGATCAAGTAATGATTCCCACAGGAATGACTGTCTATCTCCAGACTCTTGATATTGCAATTAACAAGCCATTCAAGGACCATTTGCGCATGGAACTCAATGACTACATTGAAAATAGAATGGAGAGAAATCAGCATCTTTGTGAAGCCTAGCCTGCAAGAGGTGGTGACTTGGGTGAAAAATTCATGGGATAAAATCACTGACAGCTGTGTTGACAATGCACTATGAGCAGGCTACTTGGACAAGCAGTGCTATTTTAAGGAGAGCTCTATTGCTAGGCATGACAGATTGGGGCCAAAGGTTCTACAGGAAATGGAGTCACAAGAAATTCAGGTCGGAATTCAGGGGTTGTAGACTTATGACAATGTTCCAAAAGATGACATGACTGTATTTGAATAGCTTTTCCATTATCGGGGCAACAGAATGGCTTGCTTCTGCTTTCAGTTTTATTCCCCTCCTCCAATACACATGTATTAAGATTTTTCTGTACTTTCTGTTAAGCATGAAATATTGCACTGTGAAAGCCAAAGTGTACATATTCTGAAATTGAAATGTTTGTTGCATGTTTATGTAGAATTCTCACAACTGTTAACGCGTTACTTAGAACTGTTGCCCAATAACAGAAAAGTACCAAATAAATGTCAATATGTGTAGTCAATATGTGTACATGAATAAATGTCGATTTTTGTGCATGAATAAATGTCGATTTGTGCACATGAATAAATGTTGATTTTTGTACATGAATAAATGAATAAATGTAGATTGTTGTATGGGGGGGTAAATAAGGCATCTCCTGATAATAAGCCCTAATGTGTATTCCGGCGGGGAAAAGAATATAAGACCCAGTCTTATTTTCAGGGAAATACGGTATGTGTATATAGATATATATATATATATATATATATATATATATATATATATATATATATATATATATATATATATATACACACACACACACACACACACACACACACACACACACACACACACACTTACAATATTTACAGTATCATTTTAGACATCTTACCTACAATTTGATATGGAATGTGGGGAAAAAATGAGGAAAGTGATGCTGAACTAAGCAACTTTATTTACATTACAGGACTGATGGTGACGAAATACCTGGAAGAGATTAATTTATGGCCTGAGGAAAAGCACATCAGGTTTGTTAGACAAGATAGATAAGGGAAGTCCTAGTCAAGCTGAGCCAAGAAGATTGCCTTGGTTATAGCAGATTTACCAACAAAGGGAAGAAAATGAATGGCCTTCCTTGTTCAGAGCAGATGACAATTCATTTTACTTATTGTTTTCTAAATGAGTTTGAAACTTTAAGATTCAGCCAAGCCACATGTCAAATGTTTCAATGTGCTATTTAGTTTGTTACTTTGTTCATTTTGCCATTCTTTGGAATTCACGTTTGTTTCAGATGACTCTGCCTCTGTTTCTTAAGATGAAATTATAATGCTGTTATCAGTAAGTTCTCATGTTTTCTACTTAAATTGATAACCATGTTGTTCTTCGATCCTTTTAAAATGTTTCTGTTAGACTTGGCAGCAGTTATCCCCATCAATGCTTAACAACATAGGAAACAAATAAATGTATATTTATACATTTCTGTATGTACTGCAGATCAAACACCCTACCAGCACAAATATCTTATTTAGTCACTTGTTCAATAAGCAGGTAACAAGGCTATTCTCAAATATGTGTACAGGTGGGTATGGCCAGCACTGGGATAAGATGGCAGTATCTGTCTCATGTTCTCTCTCTGTCTCTTTCTGGGCCCTCTGACCATCATATTTTGTCACTTTAGTAAGTGAGTTGACTTGTGTTTTAATCATGAAAACAGTGTATAATTGCTACAGAACTGAATGAACAGTTTAAAATGCCATACCCTGAGGAAAACTGCTTCTGGTGTTTGAGAAGCTTTCCCAGCTAGCCCTGGATGTCTTGGCCTTCCAGGAGGAAAACAAAAGGCACTTAGAAAGAATCTCAGTGCTGGAGTGGAAAACTGAACCTCTGGATGAGAAAATAGTGTAGTTAAACTGATGGCATTTTGAGAGATAAAGACTTATAAAGTAGATAAATAGCTAAATAAACTGTGAATGAAAATATATGATTTAGACTACTACTTTTGAAGGAATAATGTGTGCATTAATGGTATACAATGAGCCATTCCCTCTGGGGAATTACAATCTTTTATTGTCTTTGTAATGAAAAATATTTAAAATTGTCACATGATCTGTCTGACAGAATAGATAGGATCCACATACTAAATCAGAGGTGGCAAAATTCAGCCAGGCTTATGAATGTACTCACAGTGTTTGATTTCTTCAGAATGAGAGAGTGGTTGGGTAAACGGATCAGGAAGCTTGAAGAAGTAAAATGGAAAAAAAAATCTGTAAGAATAAGTTTGTAGAATATTTCCCTCTAGCTCAGTTTCTGTAAGGAAGAGACCAGTCCAATCTGAAACATTTGTTTTATCAAGAAGGGTTTTCAACTACACTCCTTTTTAGTGGTTAAGAATGAAGAAGTCTCTGTGCTGTTCTGAGACAATTCTGCTTCGCAAGCCTTCTTACAATGGAAACCTCAACATTATTTTCCTGAAGGCCTGGATAACAAACTAGGGATTAAGGAGATGGATGGGGAGACCAGTAAACTGCAGAAAAGAGAAGAATATCAGAGAGGCAGTTCAATAACTTTTAAAAACATACAGGAAGAACCAGAATGCAAAATGAAATTAGGAGACAAAACAATGGATGCAAAAGCAAAAGATGGTTTAGTGAAATCATCTGCAAAGGATAGCTTGAGCTTGTCTAAGAGGGTCTACACAGAATAAGGATGAGGATAGGTTCAAACAGAAAATTCAAGAAAAATGGCAGTGATTAAAACTCAAGAGAAGAAAAATTTTGGTCAGAGGAAGGAATTGAAGGACTTAAAGTATATTGGTCATGTTTGAAAGCATTTTTGTTTTACAAATAATTTATTTTCCCATTGTATCTCTCATGATAAAGGTACAAATGATTTTGCAAAATATAAAAATTATAGCATTTTGCTTGACTTTTTAGTTTCACTGTTTACTCGCTTTGCTGTTATGGTAGGTACTGAGCAAATATTAACATGCAGATGCAAAGCATTGTGGGTAATTTGCATAACTTACCCCTTTACAGGAGCTGCATCTTATTTACATTCTTGTTTTAATAGTATATCATCATGTGTTAATTTTTAAAGAGAGAGAGAGAGATGTTCCAGCTACAAGAACTGTTTGAGAATTTGCCTTGATAGGATTAAAGAAACTAGTTCTGATACATTTAACATGAAAATACAATAGGTTATACATTAATTTAGGTCGTGAGGCATTGTGGGCTCAGTCTTTCATGATGTGGTGGTAGGGATTTTCAGCTCTGAAAAAATGTTCATGGGGCTGTCCTTACCAATAAACTGAAATGCAAAAACAATGCTCTTTTTGCTTCAATGACTGGATAATTCATCAATGTATATAGTAAGGAGGTTAAATCCAACTCCAACAGTATATTAAACACCACTTGCTTTAAACATAATGAATCTCCAAGAAGGAACATGACAATGTTAACTTTAAATAGGATTCACTGAAGATGGAAGCACTTGAAACTAAACTGATAGTTATTGAAGATCATGGTGCTAGAGATGCATCTTTTTGCACTGTGAATACCTTGCCATGTTTTTTGTCTGTCTCTGTCTCTTTTTGCCTCTCTCATTGTTTAATGATGATTTTCTTCCTCTTCTTTATACAGCCCTGCTATTCATTGCATAGATGGACAATAACTTTATAAGGTAGGTTTCCAAATGGGAATACGATGTATTGTTTAGGTCATAACAAAATTGTAATAATCAAACTCTGGACATTGCCCATACAGTCTGATAAAGTCCTTGTTGCTGCCTACCAGCATGGCAAATCATCTTTTTTTCTTCTTTGCAGAAATAGACTGTATACTAATGGACAGAATGATCCATTAATTATAATTGTTCAATTTCTTTCAGTTTTGATACCTAAAGGACTTTTTTGTACAAGCATTTGCAGCATAATAAGAGAACTTGTATGCTTCCTTTTTATTGCTAATGAATTTTAATAATTGGAATGAAACATATTCTTTGCTATTTCCCTAGAACTACTTGGCAAAAAGCTTTAATACAGAGAGGAAGACATTTTATAGAGAAAACAGGACTCTGTCTCTTCTCACCTCAAGGATTGCCTGAAAGCTTATACACAAAGTAAGACAGTTATATGGTTGAGTTTTTTTCTTTTTCCTTTTTTATTCTTAAAGTTTCTTTGTCCATTTTGTACATTGATTATAGTGATGTTTGTTTGTTTTAAGAAAAAGACTTCCACAAATAAGATGAGATATTTATTCTTATTTCTATGAATACAGAATAGAGTAACTTTATCAATTTTATAACGATAAGAGAAGTTTGCAGTTTAAGTGTCAGTGGGGGTGGGGATTAGGGGATGAGTGAGCACTGCTCTCATTTCTCTGAATTAGGCCATTCTGGACAAAGGTATACTAGAAATAGGCAAACAGATTTTTTCCTGGCCTAGCAGATAAACCCTGGACAAGAGTCACTTGGGGAATGATGAGGGGAGGGGAGGGGATGCTATAGATCTGTCAGATTTTTTTAGCACATTAGGCTTTATCATGGAAATAAGAGAGTGTATCCATCCTGTTAAGTGAAAGTGGGTTTTCAAAACTATATGGAGAGAAAAGGATAGTGATTCTTTTACAAGAAACTAAAATAAAAACAAGAGATGCATGGAAGCTAAAGCATAAGGTCTTTACATTTTTGTATGTTAAAAATGAGCCAGATGAGGACAAAGGAAGTGCCATCCTGTTACTTCATAATTCTTTATATATAAATTCAGAAATATATTCTCATTAGTAATATTCACAGGTGGATTATATGGAAAGGTATTATTCAGGGTTTTAAGATTATTCTGAAATTTACTTTTTCTAGAAATTATTCTTAACAAGCTAGTAGGTTGTAGTATTTTAAATTCAGTTATATCTCTCTTATAGATACAGAATGTGTAAATTAATAATGCATTTATTTCTAACTTTGCCATAGTTAAGCCGGGTCTCTATTAAAATCTTGAAGAGGCATTCCAGTGAACTCCTTTTCATTGACACATACTGAACGAATGCACTAAACCGCGACCATTCAGAACAGGGTTACTTTCCCTGGGAAAGAAATCACTTGCCCTCAACCACAGACACACCACTTCAAACAAACCAAAGTGGGGGGCTGTGCCCCCCACAACCCCCTAACTAAATATACCAACTCCAAGATCCCACTACAGTGGTGAAAACATCAAACTAAAATGGACAGCCAAGTGATTTCTTTCCCAGGGAAAGAAATCGCTGTTCTGAACGATCGCGGTTTAGTGCATTCGTTCAGTATGAGTCAATGAAGAGGCGTTCACTGAAATGTCTCTTTGACATTCTGATATAGACCCAGTTAAGCCTATTCTTAGTCTAAGAAAGAATGTCTGGCCCAAAAGCATCTGGGATTGTGATAGTATAACTGGAGAATAGTGAGAGAAAAATATAAGTTGGTAGAGATCTTAGAATAAACAGCAGAGGACAATTCATCAGAGAAGGAATTAATAGGAGTTAGGTGGGATGCTATTCAGACAGTCAGAAAAAATGTAGCCCAAGCCAAAAGAACAAAGTCCAGCACAACAGGACCCGGAAAGCAACAACTAAATATAGTATTGTAAATCCTTTGTGTGGCCAATACCAACACAAACGCAGCTTGTTAAAAAGCTTTTATTAGATCTCACAATTCAAAACCAAGCGCTTTCTCCCAGTCACTACCGGGCTTTCTCAAGGTAAAACAGTTTAGTAACTCATACCATTTCATTTATACTTTAAACAAGATCACGTTTCAGTTAATTAATACTTGTTAATACTTTAAAGTGAAATACAAAAAATATATAAAAGGGTGAAATTGTAAAAGTGTAAAAATGTAAAGTTCATGTAAAATTTTTGTAAAACAATCTTGTGTCAAAAGGGTAAAACAGCACTATTATGTTGGTTGACCATATTCCCAAAACAAATAAACATTCCCCCTTTTTTTTTAAAACTCCAAACTTCTTCCTGTTTTTGTGTTTGTGCTTTAACTTTTAAAAGCATGTCATTAAAGTCCTAATACAAACCCGAACAGACCTCTATTAGACAGAATATTTCCAACTTTACAGTCTAGCTTGTCTCATTTTTAAAACACTATTAATGTTAATGCTCTCATTCATACCGGGAAACCTATTAGCATCCAATTTAAGTTGCCAAAGTAGTTCACGGTATTCCAGTTTGGTTTCCCAGTTGCCACCTCTAACTTCAGGGGCAACTTGCTCAAGAACAATAAACCTTAAACGCATATTCTCACATGCCAACAGGTGTTTATAAAAAGCATTGCTTTCCTTATGGTTGCTGATGTCATTCAGGTGTTCATACACCCTTCTTCTTAGAACCCGCTCTGTTTTACCAACATAAAACCCTTTGCATTCTTCACAAAACCCAAGGTAAACCACACCTTTCACCCCACAGTTGTAGTATTTTTGGGGTCTGTAATTAAATTTCCTAGAAGGCAAATATAAAATTCCCCCATTTAACATTGCATGACATTGTCTACAGTTCCCACAAGGAAAAGTTCTCAGTTTTTTCTTAATATTATCATTTTTAATGTCTTGCTTAACCTCAAGTAATTCTTTAAGATTTGTGTTCCTTTTTCTAATAAAATGAGGGCAGGGTGTGGTATAGGGTTTTGTGTTATCATGTGAAGTGAGCACAGGCCAGTACCTTTGAATAACCTCTTCAAATTCATTAGAATTAGCTGCGTAGGTGTAAATAAAACTGTTTCTAAGGTTAGAACTGTCTTTTGTTGTTTTTGAATGAACCATGCTCGAAGCAGTTCCTAACAAGGGTGGGTATAATCTGTCCTTCCCCTTACTAACTTCTTGACGCATTTTATTTACAAGGTCTTTTGGGTAACCCTTTTCAAGAAAAAAGCTCTTTAAAATCTCGATCTCTTCACAAAAGGCCTCCAAAGTACTAGACATCCTTGATCCCCTTATTAACTGCCCTTTTACTATACCTTTCTTTTGACTGTAAGGATGGTTACTTTGAAAATGCAGAAATGAGTTTGAGTAGGTAATCTTCCTGAATATTTTTGATTGAAAACAATGATTGATGTTATCTTTATATAAGGTGACGTCCAGGTAATGTAGCTCATTCCTATCAATGTCATGGGTAAATCTAGAAGGTTGTGGAGTTGTTAATATGGGACAAAAACTCTAAAAGATCCTGTTCACTGCCTTTCCATAAGATGCAAATATCGTCCAAAAACCTCCTGTAGTACAAAATCTCTTGACACCAGCTACTTGCAAACACATGTTCCTTTTCCCAATGGTACAGGACAATGTTGGCATATAAAGAGGCACAGGGTGAGCCCATTGCTACCCCTTTCCTTTGTCTATAAAATTCTCCATTAAAATGAATAAAGTTATTGTCAAGAACCATTTCCATGAGTTCCACCAAAAGGTTAGTAACTTTGGGACTGAAACCTGCTTCTGTTGATAATATGGCACCAAACCATTCCAGGCCCAATTGGTGTGGAATACTCGGAAAAAGTTCCACCACATCCTCTGTAACCATTAGGATGTTTTCATCAAATGTTTTTTGGTCAATTCCTTTTAAAAATTCCCAGGAGTCTTTACAAATATGGAAAATCCTGGCAACAAAATTTTTTAAGGAATAGTCAATAAATTTAGCTAGTGGTTCAGTTATACTTCCAGCCCCAGCCACAATAGGTCTAAATCGGTCCAGGGTTTTGTGAGTTTTGGGGATACCAAAAATCTGTGCTATTCTTGGCTTAACAACATATAAATAATTATATAGTTGCTCATTGATTGCTTTTTGTAACAAAAAAACTTGGATTCGGTAGTTAATCTTAGCAAAAGCTATGTTAATTTCATTTTTAGAAATAAGTTCATATTGTTGTGCGTCATGGAGCATAGTGTGCATGTTGGATTCATAGTCAACCGTATACATAATAACAGTCCCCCCCCCTTATCTGGTTTCATTGTTCTGATACCTTCTTTCTTAAAAAATTCAATCAGGGTTAGTTCATCTTGTGTAAGGTTCGATGCGGGTCTGGTGTAATTTCCTTGCCCTATACAGCTAATATCCCTTTCTACTAAGGTTTCAAATACTTTTAGGGAGGGGTGTGTAGGGGGTTGAACGTACTTTTCCTGGACAACTCCCTAGTTGAATGTCCCTGACCTTTAAAAAGTATGTTCAAGTTCATTTGCCTGACAAAAAGCTTCAAATCGATTAAAAGGTTTGTAAGCTGAAAAGGTTTTGCAGGAACAAAATGGAAACCTTTTGAAAATAGTTCAAAATGGTTGTTTGTTATTTCACATTCTGTGAAGTTAAAAATAGTAAAGTTATTCTTTCTATGTACAATTTGTTTTTCGTTTGTAATAACAGGAGATTCATACCAGTTAAGGGTAATATTATCTAATCCTGCGGGTGATTCCAGTTGTTCTGCTGGAAATTCCACCCCTTCCCCCTTCTCGGGGGTTGCTGAAAATCCTGTTCAGATTGTTTCCTGTTTCTTTCTGCTATTCTTTCACTTCTCCTTAAAGTGTCAACAGTCACAGGCCCATAGCTATCATATCTATTCCTGTCACCCCCATTTACAACAACCCCTTCGTTGTTGCTACTTTTCCATGATCTGGAAACAGGTAACGGGAAGGCCCTCCCTTCTTTGTATTCATTTAAGTCACATTCCAGTTTCCTCATTTTCCTGTTCAAAACCCTCATGCAATGTTGGTCAACCTCAGAAAAAGTTTTGTCATAATCCCTTCTAAAACTAATAAATTTGTTGTCATTAAGTAACCTCTCATTCAAATCATTCAAATCTTTTAACAATCTGTCAGCTCTGTTTTCATATTCAGTTACCATACATTTAAGCATTTCAATGCCAGCCCTATTAAAAATAGTACATAGTTGTTCATGAAAGACAGTGCCTTTTTGCACATTATTTGGAAATTTAAAAAAACGCAAGCCTTTAGGCACCCTTTGTACGTTAATACACTCTTTTAGATAGGCAATTTCAATTTGATTGTTCTTAAAAGAATAAAGTCTTTCTTTAAAATCACCAAAATCAACTTCCGCATTTCGAATAAATTCATTATTGACAGTACCTGGTTGGAACGAGAATTGGTGCCTAGTCCATGCGCTAAAGTCAAAATTCTGTCTCTGTTCTTTACTGCTTGAGTTAGATACAACTTTAGGTTTAGTTTGTGTTGCGCCTTCATTATTTTTTGAAGTGTTTGCAATACTGTTACCCGTTCCTTTGTTTGAACCCTCGGGACTTCTAGTGTGTGCAGGTGAAGTACAACACCTTCCAATGGAATCGACCATTTGTTGCTGGTTCCCAGGTAAGCCAGAGGATGAAAACATGTTTCGCTCATTTAGAGAGTTCGTAAGCTGTGTAAGCAAGGAGAGAATTTGATTAAATTATCCTCGAGTAATCGGAGCGTTCTCAGGGTCCTCCCTGAGTAAAACCGGTGTTTGCACAAAAATGTCACTTTCCGTTCCTTCTGCCATAACAAAACCAGTAAGTCAGAAAAAATGTAGCCCAAGCCAAAAGAACAAAGTCCAGCACAACAGGACCCGGAAAGCAACAACTAAATATAGTATTGTAAGTCCTTTGTGTGGCCAATACCAACACAAACGCAGCTTGTTAAAAAGCTTTTATTAAATCTCACAATTCAAAACCAAGCGCTTTCTCCCAGTCACTACCGGGCTTTCTCAATGTAAAACAGTTTAGTAACTCATACCATTTCATTTATACTTTAAACAAGATCACATGTTTCAGTTAATTAATACTTGTTAATACTTTAAAGTGAAATACAAAAAATATATAAAAGGGTGAAATTGTAAAAGTGTAAAAATGTAAAGTTCATGTAAAATTTTTGTAAAACAATCTTGTGTCAAAAGGGTAAAACAGCACTATTATGTTGGTTGACCATATTCCCAAAACAAATAAACATTCCCCCTTTTTTTTTAAAACTCCAAACTTCTTCCTGTTTTTGTGTTTGTGCTTTAACTTTTAAAAGCATGTCATTAAAGTCCTAATACAAACCCGAACAGACCTCTATTAGACAGAATATTTCCAACTTTACAGTCTATAAGTATAAGTATTGGTATGAGTTACTAAACTGTTTTACCTTGAGAAAGCCCGGTAGTGACTGGGAGAAAGCGCTTGGTTTTGAATTGTGAGATCTAATAAAAGCTTTTTAACAAGCTGCATTTGTGTTGGTATTGGCCACACAAAGGATTTACAATACTATATTTAGTTGTTGATTTCCGGGTCCTGTTATGCTATTCAGACAGACATCGAAGCACAGTTGATACTGGAAGAGGGAAAGAGACATTAGAAATTTAGTTAAAGAGTAGGAGGAAAAATCTAACAGCACTGAAAATAATCCTTTACCCTGGTACAAGTGAATGTAGATGAGACCCTTATAGAAATTTTTAAAAAGTTAGAATATATCAGTCACTTTATGAAGCATCTTTGTTTTACAATTAAAGGAGAACCACACCCGCAGACTCAAAAAACATATTTTTCATCATGTTTTGAAGTTTCCTGCATTTTAGCATGATTCTGGGACTATGCACAGTTTTTTTAAATATTTTTATATGTAATTTCAGTGTCTGACCACATGTAGTCTAGCATCTTGAAGTGATTTTGATTTTCTCCTCTTCCTGTATGTATCCCACAATGCAGTGTGTGTTTATAAAACATTACATCACAGAGGTGGCTTTGTTCCAAAGCTGCTGTCACTGCATTGATTTTACAGGCATACACTGCTTTCTTTAAGTCAGTATATTTGAAGTATTATTTCATGCTGTTTAATGACTACTTAAAACACAAACACTGATAATATCACAGAATAGACTTTCAAATTGCTTTACACTGTTTCTTCTTTTCTGAGTGGCTAATCTGCAGTCTTTATTGGTGCCTGAAATGTAATCCTGTAGCTCATATCCCCTCCCCCTTCACACATCTCCCCAGCTCTGAAAGTTCTGAAGGTAATTTGAGCTGTTAGCTGCTGTAATTGACAGGTCAGAGCAGTAGAGATGAGTCATGTACTGCTTCCTTGTTCTAACTTTTCCTTATTGACAGTGTGTCAGTTATTTCTGCTGCGGCATAGCCTTCCTCCTGTTCTGAAATTGTAATCCATGCACCTTAGTAAGTGGAAATGCACTACTTGGCAAACTGTATGACTCCCAGTGTTAGGGCTTCCTGTTAAATCAGAAGCCCTGTAAAACATGTATATAATTTCCTTCCATCATTATTTTTCAAGCAGACTTGCATCAAGAAACTAGCAGGAAATGCTACTTCATGGAAATCTAGTGCCACTGCTCACTCCCCCGTCAACAACCCAGTGAGTATGTGAATATATCTATCTATATATATATATATATATATATATATATATATATATATATATATATCTATATATCTATATATATATATATATATATATATATATATATATAGTGTCTGCCATCAAGTTTTGGAGTATAACAGTAATAGGCAACACATCATATTAAAATGTTAAATTAGATGTAAAAAAAAAGTATAAATGTTGTATCCTGTTTAATAAAAAACACAAAAGACATGACACAGTAGTTGCATCATGTCACAAGATATCAGTATGTATTTACTGCTCATTTGATCATTTTTTAACCATTATTGCTGCTGCATAATATACTGTTAATTTGTACTACAGTCCACTTGCTGCCACTTTTATATATGACTGTCTAGACCTTTTTTGCCATGATTGTGTAAAGAAGAAATTACAATGTTGAAGTTCATCTCACATAATAAATCAAGCAAGTACTGCAGGTGTTGGTCAATCAGCCATCCAACACCAAGTTGCATTTTACATTACTCAGAGCAATTGCACAACAGTGGCCAGAATGTCAAGTTGCCTTTTTAACACTGTCTGGCAAAATACGTGCAACAGTACATACATCGCCACAGGCTTGTCACAAGTACACCCATTTACAATTGTTGCATTTTTAAATTGTCCATAAGCACAGTTGTGGTGCAAGATGTTTCAGACCAAAATGGAATATTATTGGAAAGCATCCCTTTGTCATAATTTTCAGTAATTACCTATTTCCCCTTCTTTACCTTTAACTACAGTAATCAGTATTTTACCAATCCACCACTCAGTACTGTAATAATTTAAAGGAAAAAAAAAAACACCTTTTTGAGCTATAGTAATTTCACTAGTAAAGTGTCTTTGCAACTGAGTTGGTGATACCAGACTGTATTATTATTACAAAGGCAGTGCTCCTTTACAAGGTTTGTGGCAGCAATCAATACCTCGAGCATATTCAACTATTCTATCATTTTCCACAGAGTACATAGCATATTCCTCCATATATAAATGTATATCCAGTCACCCCATGTTGTCATCAGAGCTAGGAGAAAATATTCTCATAAAATCTCACTCATTTAAATCATCTTTGAGGACATCATTTATCCACTGAGTAAATGGACCAACACAGAAATATATGTATTCATTAAACATACCTTTCTGGCCTCGGACACCATTTCTCACCATTACAACATTTGTTATAAGTGCAGCTGAAAAAAAATTACAGCCTCCTGGAATATATGTGATTATGAGCCAATCACACCACAAGAACTACCTAAAGTAGCTACAATAGAAAAAACAACAAGGAAAATACTGCTCAGCATTTTCAGGTTACATTGAGCAACACATGCCAATGTCTTGGTTGCTGTTAAGTTTAACATCCATTTTAACTAATTTAATCAGTTTCCCTTGCTAACTTGTCAAAATGAACATCAAAGAACATAAAAGTCATCATTGCTTACATACTTAGAGCAACATTATGGAGAGGCAATGTTGATACTACTCAGCAATGATGATTGCAACCCAAGTGGTGTTAAACTTTAAACTGCTCCTTTCCAAACACCAATATAATCCATTTGTATGTGACACTGATAAAGGGCCCAGAATAAAGAAGTCATGCATACCTTTTTTCATGTTCTGACAACAATCTTAGCAACATTTCATACTAGTATGTCTCACATAAATATCGGCCACAGAGTGCATAAAGTGGAATGGATATGGGTATACATTAAATTTATATAGTAACCAAGACCAGTTCTAACCCATTTACAGAACATTTACAAACCTCTAGCAACCTTCAACTCCTCCATTTATGTACTACTCGTCCACTCGTACAATGGTGTTACTGACATATCAGTGTGACACCACAGTACGTATGCCGATTCAAACTGACATTACAGTACACAAAACAAATATAGCAGCAACACCACAAATTAAGCATAGCAACAACACCATGCCACAGAGAAATGTGAACACACAAATTAAGCTCCTTTGCCATGACTCTTCTAATAGTAACTTCAGAGAAATATATGTCTAAAGTTATTTTGACAGTTTGCATATGTAGTACTCCGTGTACTGGTACAATGACAAAATAATGGCTACATTCAACCTGCATACAAAAATCAAACTGACATTAAAGTCTTTGACATGTCACAACTGCAGATTTCTTCCTTAGACAGTCACTGTTATCCATGTGCAGCAATGCCAATGATATTCATATCCACTGACAAAGTTCAAAATTCATGTTAATAGATGTTGGCACCACCACTCACTATTCAAATCTTCCAAGGTGAGATTCCAGGCAGAGATGTAAGAACTGCCGACACAGATGCTTGCATAGTGACCCAGCCTAACATTACTTTATGTCTCAGTAATGTGAGATTCAACTTGTCTTTCACCACTTTAACATGTATGGAAACGTCAGCATAAATGTAATGCAATTGCACATGCCAGTGATAAAGGACTGTGTGTAGATGAAGTTATGCATCTTTGTATTATTCATCTTAGGACCCAAAGCTGAAACAAGTAAGTACAAATACAGCAGTAGCCAGCCATGGTATATAATGTGATGATGACAGTTACAAAACGATTTTTTGGACTGAACGACACAGCTTGCACTAATATCTGAAAAAAGGGCTTTCAAACATGTACATGAAGAGCCCTCCCCATTCATATAGTCTATATCAACTCTGGAACTATGATATTAACATATCACAAGGAATGCAGTACCGAACTTACATGACAGTACAGAAATTATACACAGTAGCAATACAATGTAACACAGACAAGTGAATATACATGCAAGGCTCCTGTAACATCAATGTCATACCAGCAACTGCAAAATATCATGTTTTGCATTTCATTGATGGCTTACATTTGTCATATCATGACTTTGAAACCATTACCATGCACAATATTAGGAGCTGTTTACATTCTGACCAGATGAAAAAAAATGATTTCCACATTACAAATATGACATTCACATCTTTCAGATGTAGTCACCATAACTGTCGTCCTTACTCCCAGCTAATACATTTTATGAAATATGTCAGTTCATATGGTGGCTGCAGTCATATGTCCACTGAATTGCTCATCTTAACTAAAGTGATGCAGGCACCACCACTGGCAACAACCAATGTTCTTTTACAATACTATGAGAGGATGGTGGACGTTAACATTCAGGAGGTCAAAATGTTATGTTGTGACTGTAAAAAATATGAGTCCCTTTCTAATTTCCAGGATAACTTAAAGAAGTTATCTAAAGAATTGACAAACCATGAAATAACCATTAAAGAAAGAAAAATTAAAAAATGTCATAGAGACTATTCTGATTACCAAAGGGGACGCCCCTTTGAGTTTAACTGTTCAGTTAGATTTGCAGAGGTCGGTCAGGGGTCTACCTCAAATCACCCCAAGAAAAGACCAAGATCCATTTTGAAAAATAGAGATGAGTTCAACAGCAGCACTTCAGGAGAGGATTCCTCTCTTACAGATTATGATAGTACAGGGGACAGGAGATCACCATATAAAAAGAAAACAAACAGGAATATCCCTTTAGAAATGGTCCCAAGCATAGAGGGGGATGGAAGCACAAGAAAAGACCCATTAGAACACTCCCTGGAGGGATTAATCCAGAACTTTATAACATAAGTCAAGATCAACAACTAAATCAAAATGTTTTAAATTTATCCAATGTAAGTTTGTCTTGTGATCAACAAATTCTTTTGAATAAAGGGCTTAGTTTTATACTAGTTTAGTTTTTATTCCAATGAATACCATATTGTTACAGATGTTACAAACTTTTATCGAAGCCTAAATCTTAAGTTGTTTTTTGCAGATGACACATCTCAAAGATCTAATGAATTCAGATTTGGCAAATCTGATTTCCAGCCTCCGATGAATAAGCATGTGTCCATTTTCATGCAGTCTGTCTTCAGGGATCTACATTTTCAAAATCATGGATATACTATGTTGGGACATAACCTTTCACAACAGGAGAGCATTGCCCTCCAACAGTTATGTAACAACAGGGATATCGTTATTTTACCTGCAGACAAAGGTGGGGCAGTGGTAGTTCAAAACATGAGTAGTTATCTTCATGAGGGTTTATCTCAGTTATCTAACACAGCATGTTATATGAACATGGCCATCGACCCTACCCCGAATTTCAAGCAAGAAATTGACTCTTTCTTGAATTTAGCATGTGAGGAGGGTATTATCAGTAAGAATTGTGCTACACACTTTCGGTCAAGGACCCTCGCAAGCAGATCTTATATTTATTACCCAAAATCCATAAATCATTAACTAACCCTCCAGGTAGACCGATAGTTTTGGGTATTGGATCCTTGACCGAACCCTTGTCGGCCTTCCTGACACAACATCTTAAACCTCTCTTGGGTTTGGTCCGGGCAAGGCTACAGGATACTACACGTTCCTTAAAATTATAGAGGACACACAATTGGAGCCTGAGTGGTTAATGTGTTCATTGGATGTCAAAGCCTTGTATACCAGCTGGATTACAAGCCCTTAAATACTGGTTGGATAGGGCTGGACTATATTCACCGGGGTTCAATACTTTATTAATATGCATGTCAGAACATATACTTAATAAGAATGTTTTTTATTTTCAAGGTCAATGTTATTGGCAATTACAGGGTACGGCTATGGGAGCATCTTTTGCTCCCATTTATGCCGACCTGTTCATGGCATTCTTTAAAGAATGCATAATCTATGATGTATCTCATAATATATATTTAGTAGAAATGGACATCTGGCGCAGGTACCTGGATGATTGCTGGATGGTATGGCATGCAGATGCTGGATATTTGCAGGAATTTGTTGAGTATCTGAATGGTAATATCTGGGGCATTGAATTTTCTATCACCTTTGACTTGCAGACTATTAATTTTCTGGATGTAACTATTTCCAGAAATCATGATCATACTTTGGACACCAGAGTGTTTCGTAAATATCCTCAATATAACACCTTATTACATGCTTCAAGTATGCACCCATGCCATACCATCAGAAATATCCTGGTATCACAATTTATGCGTATGAAACGCCTTAGTTCTACCAAATCAGATTATGATGTAGCTAGTCTTGATTTATGTCATAGATTTGCTAGCAGAGGGTATAAATTTGAAGATATCAACAAGGCATGGGCACGATCCTCCCAAATGAATAGGAACACATTGTTGGACTATAAAACTCCTTCTGGAGATTCCCGGACATCCACTATCAGATTCATTACAACATATGGTAGGAATTATTATGTAATTAGAGACATTATAAAGAGACATGGGAATATCCTATTAGCCAATGAACAACTTAGATCTGTTCTGGGGGAGGAATGTCAATTTTCATATAGGAAAGGCAAAACATTGGGCTCCCTTTTATCTCATTACAAACATATCGGCAGCGGAGGAACAATTTACAAACAACTTACAATAACGGGACATGAACTGTTGGGCACTTATCCATGTGGCCATTGTGGCTCATGTAAATAGATTACTAAATCACAGCATTTTTCCAGCCGTAACACCAGTAAGGCTTTTGATTGCAAAATCTTTGGTAATTGTAGTAGCAACTGGATTGTCTATTTGGCTTCATGCCGTGGTGGGGCGTTCTATGTTGGCCAGACCTCTAGGCCACTTAGGACACGAATAAATGAACATCGAAGTGATATCAAAAACATAAAGGAAACAAATGCTTTATACTGACATGTTTTACAACATCAACAAGCACAGTTTATGTTTATGATCATAGACAGAATAGTTGGTGATCGTAGTAATCCACAAGGGTGGCACGGTATACTGAATCATAAGGAGAAATATTGGATAATCACTTTGGGTGCACTTTTTCCACCTGGACTCAATGATCACCTATAACCACAATTTTATGGAGAATGATATATTTTTCATTTTTTTACTTTAATTATCATTGGTGCCAGGTATAATATATTTTCATTAGTTTATTGTTGATCTCATACATATTGATTATTCATTGGACATACATGTTTGTATAATATATTACATGAATTATGAGTTATGATACATGCTAGCTGTTTTGGTCATCATCTATGCACGTTATAGCTGGGAAGTTGGTCCTTACCAGTTGGATGTATTATTTGTGTGAAAAATTTGGATATTTCATGTTTATATATACTTAGAATTATTGCACCTCTTTGTCCACTGTGTGCAATGAAATCTTCCTGTCAGCATATAATGATGTCTGAATATCATTTGCAGAATATGCGGTAATAAGCAAGCTGAATCAAACTGAGGATGTGTAGTGATGCAAGCATTGATATCCATTGTTGAGTTTACTTCCCTCCATTTCTCAGTAGCACTTGATGACAACACACAACAGCAGCATTCGTGCTTCGAGCTCATCATACTGCACTGGCTGCATAAGTACCACTTCATGTCAAACAGAGTACACCCATCAGGATTCATTGCTTGCTGCTCCATGTCACTGCTGCTGCTCATACAACGTTTCTTTCCCCAGGACAATATGTTGGCTCAAACTGATAACTCCCTCTTGTACTTGGATGTCCTTGTGAAGCTATCAGGGCAGTAAGCAGACTATGGGAGAGGACAGACAACACCTTCAAAATGTGTCATAATGCACCATTCCAAAAATATATCTGTTGCTCTGCACAGTGTGTAAAGCAATGCTAAATACTGATAGACAGGTAGAAGCCATAAAAAGTGTCAAGTACCTCGGCTGATATGTGCTTATAACAATGAGATGTTAATAGTGAAAGACATAAGTACATGCAATACCTTTTGAAATATGCAATGAGTTCCCCAACAAACATGGGCCATGCAATCAAGATAAGTGTGGTACTGTTTTCAGGAAAAATGTGCTTTACAGACTACCAGGGAAATCCATATACAAAGCATATATTGAGATCTAGTATCTTGTAGTAGGTCAGTAAATTGACCAAGTACATGCAAGCAGTGCAATGAAGCTATATCCTTCACCAACCAAGCTGCTGAGTATTTCAACACTATGAACAAACATTTCCATAAAACACATTGCACAGTACTGGAACAAACAACGCAATGTAAAATTTCCTCAAGTCACCCCATACAGCACTCTGTCCAGGAAAACACAACCACAGAAATAAAACACTTCCCCAAGCGACCACTTCTAGAGTGTGAAGTATACACATGCATCAGAAAGAAGTATTCTCACCCACAGAGTCCCCATAGTAGTCACACAAGCAACAAAATGAAACAGTGTCCTCCATAAAACAGTGCAGTGATAGAACAAACAGTTAAACCAGCCATCCTACCAACATTTGCCACAGTAGTAGCATGAACACATAGCAATGTGAGGGAGAGATACATTCCATACAAAATTGGACATGAAGGCAGAAAGAGTGCTGCATTTTGTGAACGGGAACTCACCAACCATACATAGTGACACATAGTAAGGCTAAAGATGAAAGACCCACAGCAAACATAAACA
Source organism: Protopterus annectens (assembly GCF_019279795.1). Classification (NCBI taxonomy): domain Eukaryota; kingdom Metazoa; phylum Chordata; order Ceratodontiformes; family Protopteridae; genus Protopterus; species Protopterus annectens. The sequence goes on from NC_056725.1 coordinate 331,741,231, forward strand.
GGACAGCAAAAAAATTTTTAAATGTATCTTGGGTAGGTTAACTCAGAAAACATTTACTCCCAGCAACCTCACAAAACACACTCTTCCTGACACAGATGGCACTGCCTGAGATCATCAGATATATCATCGATTTAAGCACTCCATGCAGGCACACTCTGCAACTGATTAATTATGACACTATTTATTTATTGCATAATTTAAATTATTATAGTGTGTGTGTGTGTGTGTGTGTGTGTGTGTGTGTGTGTGTGTGTGTGTGTGTGTGTGTGTGTGTGTGTATGTATGTGAGTATGTGTGTGTGTGCGTGTGTTTGTGTGTGTGGCTGTATCACCTTAAAATATGGTGTACCTGCCTTTAGTCTGAGTTGTGGTTGGAAAGGGTGTATGGATCAGCAGACCCTACTTTTAATGTCCAGCTGTTTCAAGTTTCATGAAGTCTATCTTTATTTTACAAAGCTGATAAAATGATTGCTTCTTTAAATGACTTCCACAAATCTACCTGCTTCATAAGCAACAAAATATAGCCATTGTCCTTCACATTTACCACAACCAGAACCAAGGTCACAGGTCTCCCTAATACAAAACCTACTGAGTATAATTTATAAACCCAGTGTTATCACTCATAAATAAATAAATAAATAAATAAATAAATAAAACAAAGCCATAAATAATTAAGCAAACAAACTAACCTCATCCAAGCTTCTAAGGTGGCTATGAGTTCTCAGCTGAGGTAACTCTTCTGTATAAATTGACAACTGTGCAGCACCTCCTTAATGAGAAAAGCTACCCATTGCTTCCAGACAGTATACACTCAAGCAGTGTTTCATGATGCGTGCATTATCTTGTTAACACGTCCAAATAAATCAATGGCTTGAATGAATGGAAGTATTTTAAACACCCCAATTATTTATGCTTCTTAATGACAGTAATGAAGATCTGGATCAGTGTAGGAAAAGTACAGTTTTGTACCTACCATAAATGTAGATGTCCGAACAGGAATGCATCTGCAGTCCTTACAAACGGGTTGTCCTGTCGTCAGGCAGCCCTTTGGTCGGCCGGATTCCAAAGTCTGGGTCTGGCCTCGGCTGGTGTCGCACTTCACCCGACGTCATAGCTGCAGTTCTTCGGGTATAAAGGCATCAGCCAACGCCATTTTCCTCAGTGTTTCTTGCCCCAGATGCCAGTTGCCCTCTTGGATAGCTAAATTTTGGATAAATGCCAATGTTTCCAAATAGTAGAAGGCAAACACAAAAAATAAGCATGTATGTACATATATACAAACAAATACACCATAAGAGATCCCCCCCAGCTAGCTATTAGATGGACAAATACCCTAGGAATACCACAGAGGGGAAGGAGGGTGGGTAATCCTGACTGCAGATGCATTCCTGTTCGGACATCTACATTTATGGTAGGTACAAAACTGTACTATGTCCTTCAAGGATGCATCTGCAGTCCTTACAAATGGGTAGAATACCATAGCCAAACTAGGGAGGAGGAAGAAGACATTATGGTATAGTTAGGATCCCTTGCAAAACAGCAGTGGCAAACCCTGCTCGGGATCTAGAGTATAAAGGTAAGTTATAATGCTTGGCAAATGTATGCACAGAGGTCCAAGTAGCAGCCTCTATAATGTCCTTGGTAGCCACTCCTCGTAAGAAAGCTGTGGTAGTGGCTGTAGCCCTTGTAGAATGAGGCCTTATGTTCTGTGGAGTTTGCTTTCCATGGTAGGAGTAACAGAATCTGATGCAATTTCCTATCCACTTGGAGATTGTCTGTTTTGAAATTGCTTTTCCTTCCCTTCCTGTTGCATATGCTACCAGAAGCTGGTCAGTTTTTCTATTGCTCTTGGTTCTGTCCAGGTAGTAGCGCAACTGTCTATGTACATCCAAAGTATGCAGCAGTCTTTCCCCCCTGTTCTGTGGATTGGGAAGAAGGTAGGTAGGTGGATAGCCTGGTTTAAAGACACTCTGGATACCACCTTAGGCATAAATGTAGGATTTGTTCTCATGGACACTCTATCTTGATGGAAGATTAGGAAGGGTTGTACTGCCATTAAAGCCTGTAGCTCAGAAACCCTTCTTGCTGAGGTAATTGCCAGCAGAAAAGCAGTTTTCCAGGATAGGTGTTGAAGATCTGCTGTTGCTGCTGGTTCGAAAGGGGGAGTGTCAACTTTTCTAGCACAAAGTTCAAGTCCCATGCTGGTAATGGTGGTTTCCTAGGAGGTTTTACATTTTTAATTCCTCTCAGAAACTGCCTGAGTAGAGGATGCGAGAAGACAGGAGGATCAAAGCTGTATTCTGCAGAAATAGCTGATGCATGTATCTTGATGGAGGAATAGGACAGGCCTGTATGGAAAAGCTCTGCCAAATACTCCAGGATGTTGGCAATGTCTACCTTTGACACATCTTTTCCCCTTTCAGTACTCCAAATGAGAAACCTTTTCCATTTTCCTGCATAGTTCCTTCTCGTTGAAGGTCTGCGGGCCTCAAGGATAATGTCTTTAACCCTTTGGGATAAGTCTGGGTTAGTTGCTCTTATGTAATGTTCCAGGCAGTCAGCTGCAGAGTTTTCAGGTTTGGATGCAGGGTGTTGTAGCCGCTCTGAGTTAACAGCAAAGGAATCAGGGGTAGTGTCCACATTTTCCCCCGAGACATGCTCCTCAGTAATGGGTACCAATGTTGTCTTGGCCAGTCTGGAGCTATCAGAATGATCCTTGGACATTCCTCTCTGATTTTCAATAGCACCTTGTGCATCAAAGGAAGAGGTGGGAATGCATATGCTGTCAGGCCTTTCCAACTGAAGGATAGAGAGTCCACCTTCCAAGCAAGTTGGTGGTACGTCCTTGTGCAGAATTTCTTGAGCTGGTGATTGAGTGGGGATGCGAATAGGTCTATTTGTGGCAGTCCCCATTTCCTTGTGATGACCTTGAAGATGTCCGGGTGTAGCATCCATTCGTGAGCATCCGAGGTAGTTCTGCTTAATATGTCTGCTAGGATGTTTTCTTTTCCCGGTACAAAAATTGCTTGTAGCTGAATGTTGTAGCTCAGAGCCATATTCCATAGGTCCAGTGCCATCCGGCATAGAGGGTATGAATGAGTGCCTCCCTGTTTGTTGATGTACCACATGACTGTGGTGTTGTCTGTCCATATCATCAGCTGCCCTTCTTGGAGGAATGGTCTGAAATTCTGGATTGCTAGTTTTACTGCCAGCATTTCCTTTTGATTTATGTGCAGGTGCAGCTGATCTGGAGTCCATAAGCCTTGTATGCACTTGTCCAGCATGTGGGCCCCCCAACCGAGGTCTGAGGCATCCGTTGTGATGGTTTGGTTTGGTTGAATGCTGTGGAAGGGCAAACCTGGGTTTGACTGGCATGCCTGAGCCCACCATGGGAACTCTTGTTTCAGGCATGGGATTAGTGGTATTTCGGTTTCTAGGCTGTGCCTGTGTTGAGACCATAAATTCTTCAGGTACCACTGTAGCTTTCTCCTATGCAGTCTGGCATGAGGGACCAGGATTATGCAGGATGCCATGAAGCCCAAGGCCTGCAGTACTTTCCTTGCTGTTAGTTTGTTCTGTTTTGTTAATGCCAAGAAGTAGAGAGGAAGTTGTTCTTGTTTTTCTGCAGTTAGGAATGCCATCTGTTTTACTGTGTCCAATTCTGCACCTAAGAAGGTTATTCTTTGGGATGGTATCAGTCTTGATTTTTTATATTGACTGTATATCCCAGGGCTTGCAGTAAGCAAATGACTCTTTGTAAGTCTTCTGTTAGCTTGTTTTGTTGTCCGCTTGTATCAGGCAGTCGTCCAGGTATGGATATATTTGGATTCCCTGAAGCCTGCAGTGAGCGATTACTGATGCCAGGCATTTCGTGAACACTCTGGGTGCAGTAGATAAGCCAAAGGGCAATGCTGAGAATTGATAATGCTCTGATCCTGCAAGAAATATGAGGTATCTTCTGCAATTTGGTCGTATGGGGATGTGCAGGTATGCCTCCTTGAGATCTAGAGTCACCAGCCAATACTCCTTGCCCAGCATTGGAAGAAGTTGCTGTAGGGTCAGCATTTTGAATTTTGGAACAATGATGAATGTGTTTAAAGTGGACAGGTCGAGAATAGGCCTCCAATTTTTCTCTTTTCTTGGTACCAGGAAGAGTCTGGAGTAAAATCCCTTTCCTTGTTCCATAGATGGTACCCTTTCCACCGCTCTCATCTTTGCTAATTGAGCTATTTGTTTTAGAGCTTCTGTCTTTTGATTTGGTGGTAGGTTTGGCATTCCTCTTTTTCCTGGTAAAGTATGGAAATGAAACCTGTAGCCTTGGTCTATAGTTTGTAAAATCCACTTGTCTCTTGTGATGTAGTGCCAGTTTTTTGAAAATAAGGCTAACTTTCCGCCTAAGGGTGCTGCAATTTGTTCCCTGGTAGGCGGTGCCAGAGCCAAGTCACTGTGATTGTCCTGTTGCAGTGGTAGTAGTTGTGTCTGTGCCTCGCTGGTTGTTACCTTGCCACTGGCGTCCCCTGTAGGCACCTCCTCTGGATTGATTTCTGCCTCTCGAATGCCTATTCCTGCCTCTCTGTGTTTTAGAGGAGTCTGGAAAGGACCAATTTTTGGAAGGCCAGTTCCTGCTAAACCTTGGAGGCTGAACCTGTAAGAAATATTTCACTGTTTGTACAGATTTTGCCTTCTCTTCCATTTTCTTCAGTACCTGCTGAGCAGGAGAACCAAATAAACTGACCTTATCCATAGGAGCATCTAATAGTTTTGCTTTAACATGATCCGGCAAGACCTGTTCTTTCAACCATGCATGCCTTCTTATAACTGTGCCAGTCATGGCTGATCTAAAGAAAGCCTCCAGTGCATCATAGCCACATTTTAAAGAATGGTTACTAACCTGCTGAATGTTATGCACCATTTCTAGAACATATTTCTTATCTAAAGAATCATCAGAGGACAGTTTCTTAGTTAACTGATCAAGCATAAACTCCTGGTATTGGATCATATGAAACTGACAGTTCAATGCCTTAGCTGAGAGAGTAGCAGAGGTGTATACTTTTTTACCCTATCTCTAAGGACCTGGATTCCCTTTCAGAGGGGAGAGGGTTTTAACTGAGGTTGAAGCTACTGCCTTAGGCCCCTGGGAGATAGTCTCAGGATCTGCAAAAGGAGCCTTGTATAAATGATGATGTGTGTCCGAACCCTGTAGAACCTATCGGGCTTAGCAGGGGCTGGAGGCAAAGTGTCAGGAGCAGTGCAAGCATCATTAAATGCATCATCTACAACAGGAAGAACTGGAGGTATAGCTAAAGGCCTATGTTGTGGTAAATGCAAAAAAGTCCTAAGCCTTTTCCTTGAGTCTGAGAAATCTTGCCCCTGCCATTGAAATTGCTCTCTCATGGCATGTAAGGTTTCCCCAAAGGAAAATTCCTCTGGTGGAGAGGCAGAAGGAATCGATTCCTCAGCATCGGAGTCTTCATAAGTAGAAAAAGGAGCCTCTTAATGGTCTGTAATGTCTGAATCATCAGAAGAATCATCTGAGGACACTGGCTCAGGGGGCTCTGCTCTAGGTCTCTTTTCTGGAGGAGGATGAGAGGCCCTGTCTGGATGAGGTTGGGATCCCCTTATTAAAGAGATGAGATCCTCTGCCAGAGTAAGCATTTGGGAACTGGAGCTGGGCCTGTGAGAGGGGGGCTTAACAGGCACAGACTTAGAAGTTTTGGCTGCTTTAGCCCTGGCAAAGGCCTTAATGGACATGGCTGCAGGCGGCCTAGCAGCACCATGTGCAGGGGTTGAAACATCCAAAGGGATGGTGTCCGATAATTCTTGTGAAACCACAGTAGCAGGTAGAATTTCAGAGGCCGACTCAACCAGGTTAGAAGGGGCCTCAGTAGTAGTCATGGATTCGGCTGAAGTTAGAACCGTTTGCTCGGTTTCGGCCGAAGCCGAGACACTTGCGGTTTGCTTAACCGCGGTTTCAGCCGAAACTGCGGACCGCGAGTGTCGGTCCTTTTCTTTGCATTTTTTAACAACTTGTGAAGTCGGAGGATCCGACGGCATTATGTATGCAAAATCTGAGCCAAACAACTGTTCAGCAAACTCCGACCGACGTCTAAGCATCCGTCGGTTGAAAGAAGCACAGGCTAAACAAGCTGCTACGTCGTGGTCTGGGCCTAAACAAGGTAAGCAGTAAGAGTGGAAATCTTTATGAGGTATTTGTTTCCCACAAGTTAAACAGTTATTAACTTTTTCTGAATCGGCTGAGGAGAGAAAGAGTCCCCAACGGGGTACTTAGCTTTTTAGAAGTCTTCAAAGTAGTATTCGGTAGTAGTAATCTCTGGATCTGACCGACCGGCACTTGCGAACAGCTTCTGCTTCGGGCACCACGCGGCAAGAAAGACTGGGGAAAATGGTGTCGGCTGATGCCTTTATACCCGAAGAACTGCAGCTATGACGTCGGGTGAAGTGCGACACCAGCCGAGGCCAGACCCAGACTTTGGAATCCGGCCGACTGAAGGGCTGCCTGACGACAGGACAACCCGTTTGTAAGGACTGCAGATGCATCCTTGAAGGACATCAGTGTAGTTAGTGTCTTATTAAGCTGAATATGGCTATTTTCACCTCTACTGGTACTTATTGTTTACTTCACTGTCCAAGATTAAAAAGTGTTTAACACATGTCCAAAGATGATTGCAGCAAGCTTTGAATAATTCACATGAAACTTACTGTCAAACTCCTCTTATCACATACTGTGCTAAGAGGATAAGTAGAATACATAAACAGCTTGACATTCATAGTCAAACTTTCAGAAATTGTGGGTTTTGTGTGAAGGAAGTCTATAGAAAATGCTAAAAAAAGCTGTAAACGTTGATGAGTTGGTAACAGGTATGGAACATAGCTGATGATAGAACTATAGTAACCAATCAGGGTGTCCAAAAATAGTTGATTAGGTAGAGAACTCTAGAAACAGAACCTGCATTACAGGAAGCACATCCATTTGAACAATCACCTCATCCCACTGTAAGAACCAAAACCTCATGACCAAACTGTTCAACTGTCATGAATTTCAGAAAATGTCCACTTGTTTGCTTTATATCTTTAGTATGTCCCTCAAAATGCATGGTTTTCCAGCAAACCACTGACAAAGTCACTAAATAATGAAACATGTTTACTCTTCAGAGATTATATCCTTTAGACAGACTGCATGGTAATGAAAAACCTTTTGTTGTAGTAACTTTCAAAATTTATAAAAGCAATTCTTAAATCGCCACATTGTTTTTTGCTTTGTCTGGAATTTCTACATGAAGAGGATGAGAGATATGCTCATTACACATGGGTGAGGAGCTTGCCTAAACTGGTTTCACAAGATGGAGATAAGCACAGATTCATAGCACATAGATACAAGTACTATTACCTTACCTTGAACAATATACATGATATATTTATAGTGATCATGTAAGAATATTAGTGTGCCTGCAGTGCACTAATCATTACAAATACAGGTGCATATCATGCATAACCCAGAGTGTATAACAAATTTATGGTACTGCTATACAGCATCCAAACTAAGAAAAATATAGTGGAGAAAGGTTTTAAAATGGCCAAAAAGACATGCAGTTTAGTAAGAAACGTTGATTTCTTCAATGTGTGCACTTTATAGTTAAGGCAGTCTACTTGGGAACAGACTTATGACGTCTTGGCCAGGCTAATATACTCAGTTTCAAAGCTGCTACATAAGAAAGAAATTATACTTTGCCAACATTTTTAATCATCCCCTTCATATCTACTGCTCCATTTTGTTAAAAACTTCTCTGAAGGGTGGTACTTCATCACCACTCTTATTGAAGCCTCTATGAGCCTCTATGCATTCATGCTTCTTGTGAAGACATTGCAGTGCTATTTGCAACTAAATCAACTCTGTCCAGGGAATGATCTTCACATGATGCAATCTGAAGAAACACAAACTAGACAGAACATGAAAACCCTAAAGGCCATAGATGTCCTTAAAAAAGAACCCCTGTCTTAAAAAAGGAGAGGCTGGAGATACACATTCTGTACTCATTGTCATATAGACTCTGAAGGGAGACATATGCCTTGCTTCCTACGCTGCCTACCTGAACCTAGGGAAAACCATCTGAAACCATACCACATGATGGGGTTGTAACAAAGCTAATAGCCTTAAACATAGATGCATCTGTGGTAAGACTGGCTCAAGGAAGAAATGTATTTTGGGGGGCAGTCATACCTCCTCAATTAAGGAAAAGGTGACCAGTGGTGCTCACAGGGGTCAATTTTGGGTCCATGCCTTTTTGCCATTTATTCTCTGATTTCAACTCTGACAACAATGATCTGTGGCTGGGCTGACTTGATGTGCGAGTGATTTCCAGTTTGATGTAGCCATCAAATCAACAGATGATACACACTGTTGAACTACCATATATTAACACAGTGTACTGAGAAATGGCTCAAACTAAATGCTAAAAATAATGTATCATCCACTGTAACAATGATTCCCACTCTCCAACGGGTCTGTCATCATAGACCTACATACCTGGATAGATGACTTCCTCTCCCATCTACTTTGTTCACCATAAAGCCACTGTAGTTAGGAAGTCCTATATATCATAATTAACTGCTAAGGGCATCTCTTTGAAAACAAAGGAAGTTACTGTCTTCCTGTACTCTGGCATGGTTAGACCTACTATAAAATATAATAGACCCTTTGCCATGTATCTCACTAGATATATCAAAAAAGAGTAAAAACTGTTGATGTTCCTAACAAAAAGAACCCCTGGATTCAAAAATGTTAGCAATCAGTGAGGTCTGAGTCACTATCTCTGTACCTATTGTTATATGCCCTCTTTAAAGGGAGAACTAGGCCTTGCTTTCCATGCCATGATGGGGTCCCAGTTAATGAAACTTAATGTTTCTCAGTGTGTAAATAGTACAGTCAACACTATAAAAACAGACCTGAATCTACATCAGGGAATAAACAAAACATCCAGCACTTCCCCTTGTTCTAGTAAAGACTGATCTTTGTATGTCAAGCAGTGCAATTCACTGTTTGCCTTCAAACATAGTTTTGACAGTTTGGATGGGTACCCTAAAATACACTCCATGACGCACAGGCCTTACCCTCCTTGAAAATGTTGTTAACACCAGAGGATGGCTACTAACAAGGTAAACATGGCCTCTGGTGCATTAGCCTTGTATTCCTATGATTGCTATTATAATATGGTCAATTTAAAAAGTAGGTTCTCCCAAATGTATTTCACTTAAAGCAGTGACATTTCCTTTTATGCAGATAGTCTCTTAACAAGATCACTACCCTGGGATTTAATCAAAGCTTTACTGGCTCACTCATAACACTTTATTTTTACAGTATCAATTAATGTGTTAAAAAGATAAACTGTCAGTGGCCATTACTGATACATGTACTACATTTCCCACAACAATACTGAAACCGTAGTATTTGAAGTTATAGGGCTATACTTAATATAATAGGTCAGCAACTACTATGACCTTTATAAGCCTAGCTGTGCAATCCATCCCAATTGTGTTTCTGTGTATCATGGGTGTTTATTGGGGGGGGGGGTATATTAGGAAGTTCCTGGAGGTTATGTGAGGAGTATGTTAGTATGTGCAATATTGACAGCCTTTGTGTATCAGACACATAGGGGACAGACACATGATGAATTTATGATTTCCCATCTGCTGAGCACATTTAGGCTTAAATAGGGCTAGAGATGAACTGTACTGCACATGGATGAGAAGTCTGTTCCAGAGCATGGGATTCCTCTGAGACATAGACCTATATTGACAACATGTCTTGCTGTCTTATTTATATAACAAGTAAAACTTATATTCTTGAATCTAGTGGTTCTGATGCTGTTTGTGTTGTGGATGTGCAAAATGTCCATCACAGATGGATGCGAGGATGCCTTGTATGCCAGGCATACATACAGTGTCTCTCAGTAATCTGTAGTAGACATTCATATACACTTTAAAACGATTTCTATAGAACAATGTATTTATACTCTCAACCTTTTTGGAATTCCAATAGTTGCATATGTTTGTTCAGATGAATGCTAAAGGGGGACATTTCACTCCATGATGGGTCAGATAAGGGCCAAATGATGTGGCACTATAAATTCCTTTCACCTGGTTGCCATGACCGCAATTATAAGTTGGGCAACACAGAATTATTTTCTTACTACCTTGGCCACATGTTGGTCAAAGCCCAGAATTACCATCTACAAATGTTCCCAGATCCCTGACTACTGGGTCAACTCTTATGGGTGTCTTAGTGATGGAGCAATTATCCTGCAGAGGGTAGTTTTCCCACAAAGCACTGCAATACATTTCTTGGCCTTGAATTTAGCACTAGTCATTTGTCTGTGATAGATCCTCTTGTATATCTTGTAAGATATTTTTGTCATGGAGTATATTAGCCTTCACCTCTGAGAAAACAATGCCAAATAGGAGCAGCCCCAGCAGGGAGCCCTGATTTACCCCATTAGTGAATGGTGTGTTAGCGGACGCAGTATTACCAATCCTGACTTTTGGGTCCTGCCTGTAAACTAGCTGCCAAGCCAGCAAGTTATGTAAGTGTTTATGCCCAGTTTGTTGAATTTATCAATTACACCAGAGTGCGGTGTTGCACTGAACACCTTAGTCAGGTACAGGTAGGTGGTATGCACTGTTTTTTCCTCATCCATTGCCTTTGTGACTTTTTCAAGGAACTCCACCAGATTTAGTAGGCATACTCTTTCCATGACAAAACCAAACTGGGTTGGGTGTATGTCTTTGTTGATAATTACCATTAAAATTGGTTCCATGGCTATGCATATTAGAGTAGTCATAGAGTAGGCATGTAGTTTCTGGGGTCAGTTGATGGTCCACCATTTTTAAGTGGGATAACCATTGCAGTCCTCCATTGTTGTGGTACAACACCTGTTTTGAGACTATAGTGGAAAAGTTACTCAAGTGGTCCAGAAATGTTACATTTCCAGCTATTTGGGAGGCATACCAGGATATTGTCAGGGCCATTAAGACTGTGTTTCTGGCCTTAAGCAGTGATGGCAGGACCTCTTCCTTGTTAATACTTGTGGTGGGACTTATGTTAATAGGTATTTCATGGAAGGGGGCATGGGGTGGGGTGAAGTTTGAGCTGAATTTATCAGCCTGCAAACTTACTATGTTGCTCTTTTCAGTGAAGTTGTTACTATTGACCACCAGTTCATCTCACTGATCTGCACTGTTTTTGAGGTTTTGGACATAGCTGTAGAAGGCCTATTTGTTGTCTTTAGCCTGCAAGGCTATATTGACATCAAAATTGGCCTTGCTGGACTTAATTAGTCTCTTATTTTCCTGTTTCATTTAATTGGAGAGGTCCTATCATTATGGGAGTTGGCTGTTTGCTGACTGGGTATAGTGCAGACAGGACTGATAATAACATTAAATTACAAAGGCTACTGGCAATTGCCATTTCCAGTTACCAATCAGGTAAAAAATAAATCAATCCACCCATCCACAACCCCTTTTCCCATTGTGGTTGGGCTGTCACTTCAACAGTGACAATCATCTCAAGTCAAGGTTTTATGTAAAAGAAAAGAAAATCACCAGACATAGTTTCGGCCCTGATGCAAACAATGCCTTTTCTATTATGAACAAGATTTCCAGTAGTGGACACAATTAAAACTGTATTATTATAAACACCGAAAGAAACTACGAACAGCACTTCCAATAGCTGTTCATAGTTTCTTTTGGTGTTTATCATAATACAGTTCTAAGTGTCATAATGCCTTTTCTATAAAAAATGTGCTGATTCTGTAATAGATTGACTGGAACAATATAAGACAGTTGTTGCTTTCCCAGGGGAACCTAAACATTCCCGGGAAAGGTCAAAGGAGCTTATTTAAAATACTGAGAAAGTGGGAGTGGAGAAAAGAGATGCTGTCAGCTTAGTAGTTGGTACTATATAGAATAGAGCAAGAGCAGGATGCTCTGCAAAGTTAAACTTTTGAAGTACAACAAAAATATTATAAAAAAGTGTCAACATAAGAGGTATGTGGTATTCTTAGGGCACATGATAGTGATTTCTGAAATAAAAGGTTTCTATAGGCTGAAACTGGGCAATTTTGCTGAGTTTCAGGCTTCTTGTTTTTTTGCAAATATATCATGTTGATGTAAAAGGTATTGTATCAATTACAGTAATATTTAGAAAAACATACCTGATTTGGGCCTTTGTCCATTCATTATTTTTGGCTTTCCCCAGAAGATGAGAGATAAACCATAGTTTTCTGGGAAGTGAATGAGGACTGAGGTCAGAAATAATGGCAGACATTAGATTGCCAGAGTTCAATGCTTCTTACTGGTATGAAAGTGAACTGAAATGGGTTTTGCATTGTTGTACTTGGCTGGTCACTCACAGAGGGTAATACAGCAACAGCTATGCTGCTTTAGTGCTGCTACATTTCCAGTAAGCTTAATTACCAAAAGTTTAAAAAAAAGATAAATAAATAAATAAATTATATATAAAATGTTGGTAATCAAGGAAATGGCATTGAAAGTGAGGCTAGTGTTGCAAGATCAATTTAGATTGTGAGGCTCTAGTGGGTTGTTCTGTTTGTTTACAGGTGATTGTGTCCTATTAGCAGACAATACTGGAAAATGCCTCAGGTCTTAAATATATATTTATTATTTTATTTTATTTTACATTTGTTTAGCAGGAAAGTCCGACTGGACACATGTCCTTTTTCAGCGGAGGCCTGGGGAGAAAAGCTCCAAGTAGAACAGTAAGATACAAAAAGAAGGAACAAAAATATATAATACAAGTCAACAAATACTTAGTAGAAATATTCTGAGTTTAATACATAGATGTATCCTGTACAAATAATCAAGGTTAAGTACCAATAATGTGTATTATAGTATCTAGCTAATGTTCTAGAAGCAGCAGGACATTATTGGCATTTTATATGTGTTTGGAAAAAGATTCATAGTAATAGCAGAAATCACATAGTGTGTCCTATGTTGCAGTATCTGCAGAATTTTCCAAAGTCTCTTGATTAACTTGTAACTTAAAAACAAAAATATGGTTGGTTGAAAGCATCAAAGGATTTTAATAAAAATAATCACTTTCTTATTAACTACAGAACTTCATCAGATAAAACACTAATGAAGCAAACAACCGCTTATATAGTCAATTTAATATCCCTATCTAGTGGCCAACCAGCAAATTGCATGTAATTCTATGTATAATTAAAAACACTTTTTAAAAAAAACATTCCAGTACATATGTCTCAGGTTCAATCATTATAAATTCATATAAACAATTTATTTATTTACATTTGTTTAAAGGAAAAGTCTGACTGGGCCAGAATTTTCAGCGGAGGCCCGGGGAGAAAAGCTCCACAGAAATACAAGCAATATACAATAATTAGATAGTACAATTGTATACATACAGTAAGATGCAAAATACATGTCTTTTAGTTAGTCTGTACAAAGTAGTATTCAATACAGTTTTTTAGCAGATACAGGTTCAAAAGAAAAACACAAGCATTTCAGTGATCAGTGTGAGAAAAAAGTAATAGTTATGGCCAAATAATATTTCCTTTATATATATTTATTTTTGAGTAGTAATAACACTGAGGAGAGGGAGAATATGAGGTAAGGAGTGGACAGTGTGTTGAGTGAGTTCTAGATATCTTGTCAGTCAGGTTTGGTGCAGGAGCAATGCCAGTTTGTGGATAGATGTTCAAGTAGTAGTTGTTTAAAACTGGTAGATTCAGGTGTGTTTTGGAGGGTGTAGGATAGAGAGTTCCATAATTTGGCTATTTGATTTGAGAATAAGGTTTCACTGTGGGTGTTCTTAGCTTTGTTTACTGTGAGAAAGTTTCTGTCTGCAGATCTTAGACTTTGTGGGCATGAGAAAAGAACAACAAGTTCTTTGAGGGATGGGCAACTGTCAGGATGGAAGATGATATTGTGTGTGAATTTAAGTTGGTAGAGATGAAGGAGGTTAGGTAGCTTGAGCCAATTTAATTTATGTAAAGCAATACAATGGTGGGTTTGGTGGGGAAAGTTGGCTGCAAAATGAGCTATTTTGTTGTAGCAAGTTTCCAGTTTGGTTAAGTCTGATTTTTTTTAAGTTGGTAAAGAGGGGAAAGCATATAGGAGTGTAGACAGGAGGAAGGTTCTGGATATGGCTAATCTGGTATTGTCAGTGAGGAATGGCTTGCTTCTGTACAGTGAGCCAAGTTTGATGTGAACTTTCTTAATTGTGGTGGCTATGTGTTGGTCAATTGTCACTCCAAGGAGTTTTGTATGCTTAACTGGTTGGATGACTGTTGTTTGCTGAGAGAATAGTGAAAGGAGGGGTGGTCGGTGATTGTTTGCCACTGGTAAATAGCATTAACTGTGCCTTTTTGGGGTTGAGGATTAGCCGTGATTTACTTAGATATGTTTCTTTATCATTAAAAGTTTGTTGGGCTACTATTTGGAGGTCTGGTAAGGTATCTGCTGAGCAGATTAAAACTGAATCGTCCGCATACTGAACTACTTTAGCATGTGTTGTGGATGAGGCTAGATCATTAGAGAAGATGGTGAAAAGAAGGGCTCCTAGTATGGACCCTTGGAGGACTCCAAAAGAGACAGGCAGAAGTAGTGAGAGTTCGGATTTCCATCGTACTGCTTGTTGTCTGTCAGAAAAATACATTAGGAATCAGGAGAGGGAAGTCTTCGATAGGTTTGGTGAGGCAAGAGTACCAAGCTGTTTCTGATGGGAGACAGCGTTGAACGCTTTTGACATGTCTAAGAAGACGGATGCTACTTGCTGGTTTAAATTTCTCATTTGGCTGGTGGTGTTAGAGAAATTAATTAGGGCTGTGGTGGTGCTATGTTTTGGTCTGAAACCATGTTGGGAGGGAGAGATAAGGTTGTGAGATCACAGGTATTGTAATAATTGAGTGTGGATACATTTTTCCAGAATTTTGACACAACATCAATAAAAATAAAAAAAATACATTGTACTTATATAGTATCCCTTTTTCTGAACAATAATAAACTGTTATTTTTGGCTATATTGTTAATTCCTGGCTTGCTTGTTGCATTTAAAGGTAATTGCCAGCATAATTCATAGCATGGGTGTGGTTTAGAGAAAAACTGAGTAAACAATGAAACTAAAAAGTCTAACAGCACACTATAATCTTAGTATTTTATGAACACAAAACCAATTGCAGTGGAAAAGAGACAGATACAAATAAACTAAGAACACAAGAATCCCATAAAAATAACACTGGACTTGCAGCTTTATTATGAAATAAACAACAGGAAAATAAACTAATTATAAAATAAAGATGTTTCTGAATATGTTGAATACAATGGAGATACCACCAGTCTACAGGAAAGGGCAATCAATTTTCCATGAGAAGTTGCTTTTTTTGAGTAACACAGTATTGAAGAATTAAGATACACTCAGTGGTCATAAGAGATCACAGTATTGATGTTTCATTTTACTGTTGGAGGGATAAAGGTAGTGCTTAGTTAGTTATGGAAATAATAGAATAACTCTTATAGGATCATTTATACTTTCTGGTGCACACAAGGAACTATGGATGTTTAGAATATAAGTGTTAGACTGCACTGTAATGTAAAATGAATAGGGAATGACACAGGGATAGAACCTGATCTATCTATACTGGTATTGACAGCACATGAGGAAAGGGTATTTTTATCTATGCCTGGACAGTTGTACTAATGTTACTACCACTGTGATTATTCTTATCTGTGTAACTCGTTTTCCGCAAGGGTATTGTATTCTTTTTATTCAGCTTTTCAGTTGATGTAATGTATGGAATACCATGCTGTCTTTACTTGGTTGCTTGCATCTTTTAATGATCTTAATAAAAATATACTAAAAAGATAAAACAAAAAATATGTGCATGGGAATTGGGTAAGCAGGAACTGAGACTTGACCATGGATCTTACTGTATTACAATGGTTAATTAATACAGTTCTCAGTAAAAGCAGACATTAAAAATATCTCTTCTTAAGCCAGTTTTGTATCTCTCTCTCCCGACTACTTTTTTGTCTGCACGTATTTCTGAGGTTCCTATCACTTTGTTGAAAGCTTACTTCTGCAAATGTAAATAGAACACAATCCTCTCTATGCACAAAACTGTAGGTGAAAAATCAGGAACAGCAAATGTAAAAAAGCACTGACAGTACCACAGCTAAGAGATTTATTAAAATAAATTACAGTAAAATAAAAATATTTTCTTTGAACTCACAGTACAAAGGTTAGCGCTTTCAGGGATCTACCCCTTCATCAGACAACTGTTGAAAATCCCACAATTCCTTAAATACTCTAAAACAGTCACATGATGATTCAAAAATTACTAAAATCACTATTGATTTAAAATGAAACACGGTAACCAATGCATCTACAAAAATAAAAACATTTGCATTATATACCACAAATTCCCTATACAAACTAATATGAAAAAATACATATAAAATGTATATAATATGTATAAATAGAAAGTATATAAAAACATATATATATATATATATATATATACACATGCATTAGGAATATATATATATATATATATATATATATATATATATATATAAAAAATATATATACATATATGAAAAACACATGTAGAAAATGTATGTGTAAGAAAAACATTCTACATGTAGATTAATACACAACGTATATAGAAATACAAGTGAGTATATGTACTTGTGCATATACCTTACTAAAAATATAAAAAGCATAATATAAAAATATGAACATGTATAGTGGTACTTTAAAAAAAAAATATATATATATATATATGTATATACAAAATATATATATAAAATATTATCTATGTACCATTGAAAAAAATCAATGCTTCAATGGTTGAGCTTTTAAAAAAAGTTTAAGCGACACCATTTGATTCAAACCCGGGGGTTGTCTGCGTTAAATCGTATAATCCATCTCTGTTCAGCAGCTTCTTTGTCATTGCATAAATTGCCCTACCTCTGTTTCTCAGACAGAATCTGTAGAACTAGAAATGTATAATTATGTTCTGGTCCTGTGCTCATACTGCACATAGCAATAGCACTATTTTCTTTACAGTTTCAAATATCTCTATAATGTTCAATGATCCTATCCTTCAGACGTCTATTGTTCTTATCTATATAGAATCTGTAACATGCTACACAATATGCAAAATAGATCACGTTTGATGTCGTGCAGTCAGCATATAAATTACTACTATAACTGAACTTCCTAGAAGGATGTGTGAAAGTCCTGCCATTATGTATTTGCTTACAGGCTGCACAATCCCTGCACATATATGTACCCAATCTGTCAGACCTACTAGTAGTACTGATTGTGGCACGCAATTCACTTCTCAATGTTCTATTATTCCTGAAGATGAAACTCGGATTGGTCCCATTTATGCCTTGTAGGCTGTCAATCGTGGAAAGAATGCCCCAATTTTTAGTGACAATATCGCATACCACATTTATATTGCTTGCAAAAGTTAGTGGCATGCTGAGTGTATTATCAGTGCCTCTGTACTTATGTGTAACCAAATCATGGTCAATGACGTGACCATTCAATTCACCTGTAGTGTGTGTGTCAAAATAGGGTCTGCATCTGCCCACCATTTTACTCCAACCATCTAAGATACATCTATCTATAGTTCTTGCATCATAACCCCTGTCTAGAAACTCTAATTTAAGCTGGTGTAGTGCTGTCTGTAGTTCATCATCATCATTAAACAGTCGCATGATCCTATAGACTTGACCTTTAATGATGTTAACCTTTTGTATGATTAGGATGCATACTGGTATTATGTAGGAACGTGTTTTTCCTGACATGTTTCCTAAATAAGCTAGTTTTTATGTGATTCAGGTCATCTCTCCTCACTTTGATATCTAGAAAGTCAATTTCAGTGATGGAATGCTAAGAGGTAAATCTAAGAAATCGAGTAGTGTTATTGAGATAAGTAAAAAATGCATTCAGCTCTGACTCTGGACCACTCCACAGCAAAAAAATATCATCCACAAACCTGATGTACCAATCAATGTGTCTACCATAGGTACTATGGGTTAATACATATGTGCATTCCCAATGAACCAAAGAAAGGTTGGCGTAGCTATTGGCACAAGCTGTGCCCATAGCCACACCAACCCTTTGTATGTATTTCTGCTGTTGAAACAGAAAAACATTGTTGGTTAAGTTTTACAAGTTTAAAAGTCTCCAGTGGCAATGCTTCCACCTGGAGTCATGTCTATAGCAAAATCTTGTTCCCAGAGGGTTATGTTTGCTAACTATGCCCACCTATGGGCAAACTTATCCAGAACTTCTTAGGCGTTGGCAGGTCATCAACCTGGAATGTAGTTCTAAATATCTGCATTTATTAATTGAATTTTTTCACCCACAAGAAGATGAATTAGCCAAGGATATTAATACCATTTATGGTAACATCGTGAACAGCTATCCTGCACATCTAGTAGGCACTAAACTTGAAACTCTGCATGAAAACATATTGAACTATGAGAAAAGACTTTCATCAGTCATGGGGGAAAAACTTAATTTCCTAACCCCACTGTAGTGTGATCTTGAAGTTGGTATATTTAATTTATGGGGGTAGTGGGGGCAGAGTCTCCCACATGGGGAGTGCAGGGGGGCTTTCCCCCATGCAGAAACGTAGTAAACAGTGTTTGGGATGTAATTTATACTTGCTTTGTAGTTTTCAATGTTTTGAGATTCGATGTTATGGGTTTTAGATGTTTTGAAGTTTAGATGTTATGGTCTTGATGTTTTGGGTTTAGATGTTATGACCATTCAATGTTTCGATTGGTAACTATATATATATATATATATATATATATATATATATATATATATATATATATGTATATGGTTTACTATTAAAATTTTGAAAGAACTCCGTCGACTGTACTACTGTCGAACACGGAAGTTCGAAAACGGTAATATCGATGACAAAAAAGCAACCTAGGAACTGGATTTATCATGTGTCGATATATGTGTTCAGTGTTTTTCCAGACTACAAACATCTCCCCTATCTTGACCCATGTTAAAACTCGTTCCTAGGTTGTTTTTTTTGTCATTGATATTACCGTTTTTGAACGTCCGTGTTCAACAATAGTACAGTCGACGGAGTTCATTTCGAAATTTTAATAGTAAACCTATATATATATATATATATATATATATATATATATATATATATATATATATATAAAATTTAAAAAAGTACAAAAATTAAGAAATGCAAAATAATTTAAAAGATAACCCATTCTCTAAGTGCAGTAGTACCCTTCAATGTGTGTATTATTGTGGTAATAGTGACCTTCCAGGGGCGTAGAAGCCAGAGCATTCATGGGTGGGTGTTATTTCTGCAATAACACACACCCTGTTGGGCATTATTGTTTGCTTGAGACATCCTAGTTCCTAATGAAGACTGATCTATGGAGAATAACAGATTAGTCAAATAGACCATAACCCAGGTTGTAATTCATCAGCTGCACAGCTGAAAATGTCTATGAACTTATTTATTATAATCAACAAATTCAATATCTGTCTAGTAAAAGTCCATGTTACCAAAACCAAAGAACAGGAATGTTCACCTTCATGGCAAAACAGTACCTTATCTTGAAAATATTCTTTGCAAAACCTATGCAGCTTTTCCATAATAATTTGAGATGAAAAACCTCTGGCTGTCATACAGGCTGGACATTATAGCCTTTTGACAGTCAAAAATAGTACAGCTGCCTGGTTAATTATGACAGATCTCTTTGGACACACAGGTGACCCTATTTTGATTGATTTCATTCTGATGCAAAGTGTAATGTTTGCCAATAAAAAGTGTGTTCTCCAAAGGATGCATCCTATCCCATCATTATTCTAACCTTTGCCCTAGGAACGTATGGATAATCTCAGACCATTACTCACATTGTACCAAGAATTACGAACAAGCACTCAGTGGGATGAGTTGGTCTAGATCTGAAGTCATGTCATAATTATATGTCAACACCAGCTCAGCTGGATTACTTGCACTAACCACCTCATGCAGCTAGTCAAGCATTGGACAGAGAATATCAGAAAGCAATGACCCAGATTTCTGCATTACACCAGCTCTACAACTGCGTACTGAAGTGAAGGAATATCAGGCATTAATTGGACCACATAATGGTATCACCAGGAGACACATTCCACAACCACATCTCTGGTTTCTAGCCACTCGGGAAAACTAAGTCAAAAGAAATTGTCTGAGTGAAGTTGATTCTTTCAGCAGCACAATCACTGCTTATTACAGCTTTTTTTTTCTTTTTATGTTCCTTTTATCCTATGTCTGACAACTACAAGGCCTCCTACCAATTAAACATGCCTATTCATTCCTCAGTCCACTGGGAATGCTCACCCAGTTTTGCAGTGAGACCGGTACAGAGGAATTCATCATTTGGGCAGCCATAAGGGTAGTTTGTGTCCTTAGCAGCATCTCAGCTATGAGGACATCTGTCTGTGCGTAACCATACCTCCAGTTGGGGGATGCATAATTTTCTCCTTGGAAGCCCACACCCTCATACTTTTTTATGAATGAAATTACTAAGTGGTAACATGGTGAGCTGAAAGTACTTTCATTGGTTAAACACTGACATCACCCCTTCTTCAGTCAAATGTAACAGAGGGTTCCTGCACCATCTCACCTAGTTTTCCCAGAAGGGATATACCCATCCTTCTCTGGCAGCCCTGTTATGCACCTGAGCTATAAATTGAACTCCGGTTGTCTGAATCATATTCAGGTTTTCATCCTTTTATTCAGTCAGAGTTGGCACTTATTGCTAATTGTTTCTATTTTTTCCAGTTGCTGTCATAGAGGCAGGTACCCTGAATTATTTTTTTTCTTGAAAATCTACTTTTTGTCCCATAATACATTGTAAGACCAGACCTGAAGATGTTACTCTGCACTTGTCTGTATGTCGGATGACAACTCCATTCACTTAGAACTTAAGCATTGAAAAATACTGTTAAATTTCAGAATCCCTACTAAAAGTGCCCGTGACTCCTTTGCAATAACTCTTGTGTACATTTTTCTTTCATATGTGTTACACAGTCGGTAAAATGTTTCTGCATAATTGCAAATAAAGTGATGGCCTTATGAGAAATCATTTTTCTATAAAGTGGAATTTTGTTAGTTTCATGTCATTTCTCTTCCACACTTTCCTTGCCTGATTCAAACATAGTATCATCTTTGGTGGCATGAAAGCTCAGCTAATTAGGGAAGTTATTCTTGGTGCCTTTTTAAGCTTTTGACTACAAAATGCTGAATGGGTGTATGGTGCAAAGTAAGGGGAAAAAATTCAGCTATAACTAAAAATGTTTACCTTTATGATCCCTGTGGGTGGAAAATCACACAAAAGAGCTCTAAGTGCCTTGCCATGCATGTTATCCTTGACAACAAACTTGTCGCTGAGATAGACAAAATAATGTGAGTGAAAGACAGACAGATTCCTAGAGAAATATCACATTTTATTCAAACTTAACATGATGTGTACTGAGAGCACTGACCAGAATAGACATAGCACAGAGAGGAAGAAACCGCAAAGCTGTGCTATTTTACATCAGGAAGTACATGGATCATTCTCTACAAAGGAACATGTATTCTGGGGAAGGGAAGTGTTCTTAGAGTATACTTGTCCATTAGGAGCTCCATTGTAAGATCAGATGTATCATTGCATACTCATATATTCAAATAGTCCAGGACTATCTGTGAGATGTTTAAACTAGGTTGATTAGGAGGTCTGGGAACTATTGCAGAAAATGTTGAGGTAGCATAATGAATGGAACACAATGGGAAATCTGCAGTTGACTGCTTTCCCCAAGACAAATTCAAACACAATAGATTTTGTAACTTCAACTTTGGTCAACTTCAGGCTAGTTGAATATCAAAATAGCTATCCTAGCAAGTTCCTTTATCTAACACTGTGAATCACTCACCAACTCAGTGTGTTGCTGAAAACCAAATAAGGATTTTTTTCACATCCAGCTAGTTCTTTATGAAAACACCTGACTGACTGTACACAGCCAAGCAGGTGTACCTGTTTATTTGTGACTAAGCTGGTACTATATAACTCATTCCCAGGACATTTAGGGAGGGACAAGTTCTGCTCAATATTAAGACATGTAAACGTAGTGTCCCAAGTAATGGATTAAGGCATGGAGGACCCATGTCTTCATGTAATTTCATCCTTTATTAATGCAGATTAAACCTCATCACTACACAATAATCTCCAACATGGTGAGCAATAGGAACTCTCCTTCTAGGTCCAGCCCTGTGACTCTTTGCCTCTCCAAGCCTCCTACAACTAAGAAAGACCTTGATATTAAGAAGCATAATAAATAAAAGGACAGGCAACCAACAGAACATCTCTAGAAATGGGGAGTGTCATTATCAGTGGATATGAAATAGCATGGGCACTTTCAACTCACTGTCAGTCTCCTCAACACAGTAAGTAGGATACTCCTCTCTGATAATTTCGGAATTTCAGAAAGCTATGAGGTCTGTTCCCACACCAGTATCATTTTCCCAATGCTAACACTGCCCTGCAATGTAAGAGTGGTAATGTACTTCAGAGTATGCCATCCTTCAGATGAGATCCTAAATTGAGGTCCATCTAACTGAGATGGTGGTAGCTTAAGTTTAAAAATATTCTGCAGCACTTATCAAAAGGAGTAGGGGAAGTACGCTGTTGTCCTGGCCAATTTCCTCTGGTCAGTGTGAATAACATAATGAGTATCCCCTGAAAAGTGGTTGTTGTCCAAGTGGGAATAACTGTCATCACAGTGTACAGAAATAGATAAATAAAATAAATAAATAGACTAGCACTGCAAAGACAACTACAAAATCAAGACATGGAAATTCAATAAACATCACGTTGATTGATAAAAAGGATATCAGTTAAATTCAAAAACAGAAGGGCGGCAATTGCAACCTATGTCATATTATACCTAGAAACTAAATATATAAATCAAAATAATGTATACATTCAGATTAATATAGGCATAATAATCTAAATTAAGTTCGCTGAGGGAAAGAACTGTAGGTATACCATCCATCAGCATGTGAGCCAAGTTAAAAACTAAAATAGCAAACCAGTGACTAGTATAAGTTAAACAATCAGTCCAGGCAGAATTTATATATGAAATGTAGTTATGCTATAAATATATATATTCCAAAAATACCACATAGATAGAGATCAAGTTAGGTTCACATAGTTGTGAAACACTTCTGGTAATGTCCATCTGGTTGCTTATTTATTAAGTACTAAAACCTGTTTTTCCTCTAGACAAGTGAGGAAAGGTGAGTGCTGTAGTCATTTTTTAGCTTATTTAGTGCTTACAACGAGTTCTGAACAAGTGCTAAGCTGAAAGAAACAGATTTGAGTAATAAAACTAAAAAAAAGCATTGAGCCTTTAAATGAAAATTTTAAACAAATGAAGGAGCAAGGAGACTCTAGAGAATGTTTTTAACTGCAAACAAATAATTTATGATACACTCTTTGGCAGGAAATCAGAACAAATTAACCCAAACAGGTGATTAACAAATGTAGAACATTTCCAGTTAATACCTCACACACAGTGAAACCAGCCAGAAAAGTATGCAGCAGACAATAAAAGTGCTATAAGTAATTCATAAGAATAAGCAAAAAACAGGATACTTAATGCTATATATCACAGATCAGGGTTTGCTCAGTGCCCTTCCTCCCATTCGCTCAGTGTGAAATGGCACTATAACATATGCTACAGACTATAAAACTATTTCCTCCAGTCTCAGTTTGTTTTGAAAAAACTCCACTCCTTTTTCCATTTGCTCATTCCTGGTCAATACAAAGCATTGTGCTTTACTGTTCCTATATGATTTTCATGTATTTTTGAGGATTGCAAAGTTCACCAGCATTACCTTTTAGAGATTCCATTGGTTCCCAGGTTGAAAGGAAAGTGCTAGGCTAGCTGTCCATGCCAGGCATTTTAAGCCTATCAACTTACCTTTCAAATGTCCAGATTTTCCCAGATTGTCTCTATTTTTGGCTTATATTTTGATCTGTTTCTCATAAAATTTGTTATTTTCTGGCAAATCACTGAGGATTGAAGTCAATAAATGATGCCATATGTTGAGTTTCAAGCTTTATACAGTTCATAAAATGCATTTTAACTTAAATCCTGTTAATATAGAAACTTTTTAAGCGTATAATAGCAATATCTAAAATCTGTCCCTATTTTTGGATATTTATCCCCCATTATTTTAGGACTTGCCCAGATTTATTGTTTTAACAGGTTGAGAGGTATGCCCAGCAAATGTCCCTTTTTATGCTTGAAATAACTTATCCCATTTGGTTATAGTTTGGCCTTACCCATCCCAAGGTAGATAATTATATAGTACCCCTAATAAGAATAACTGAGATCATATCATAGGTAATTTAGGGGACCAATGCATGTGATAAAGCATTTAGGATCTGCCTCTGTGTACTACTACTAGAGGAGGGACTCTTGAGGTAAATGTTCTGTTTCTTATCCGTCAATCTAAGTTGTGCTTAAATATGGGCAGGGATAAACATTGTTTTATGTAGATGGAGAATCTTTTCCACAGCAGCAGCAGTATCCTCTGTGAGATATATCTGTCCATCCAGTCTATTCTGTTGATGTTGCAGAAGTGGTTGATATCCCTAGACTAAGTATTCTGATGACATTGTTCTTGCTGATGTACAGCAAATTCATCAGTAATGGGTTGGAGCATGCCTTGTATGCCAGACACAGGCCACATCTTAGCAGTCTGCAGGATACCGAGTATAATGACAGGGCTTTCAGCAGGTCAATGTAGGACAAGTTGTTTAGGATTCACAACCTTTTAGTAAGGCATCACAGTGGGTGTTCCAGTTGTTGCATGAATTTGCATAGATACATAGGAAAGGGGGCATTATATTCAATGACTGGCTTAATGAGGTCTGAATAAAGGGGAGCAGTGGCATTCACAGATCTAGATCAAGCTTTGTGATATAGAAGGACTTTCTTACAACAATGGACACATGCTGTTCAAAAGTTTGATTATTATTGAAATAAGTTCCCAAATTCTGAACAACTTGGTCAATTCATAGAGGTGTTATGTCAATATGGTAGCTCCCTGGGGTAGAAGACTTCCCTAGGGGTACAATAATTCATTTATTTTCAGTCCATTATTTTGACACCAGTTATTTATGTAAGTTAAACCTTCCTGCAGGATGGCTAAGCCATTGGCAGTTCAATGACTGCTTCTAGCTTACAGTCATCATGAAATGCAGTTATCAGCAGATCTTTGGTATTTGCTTTTACTTCAGAAAAGTAGATGTCAAACAGGAGAGGTCCCAGCACAGAATCCTGGGGGCTCCACTTGTGACTAGTCTCTTTATGGAGGTAATTTCTCCTATTTTGATTATTTGCATCCTATCTGTGAACCTGTTGGTAATCTAGCAGGTGGCACAGGGGGTTATTCCCAGTTTATTTAACTTTTCTAGTACACCTGAGAGGGGGAGTATGTTAAAAGCTTTGGTCAGGTTGAGGTATGCTGTGTGTACTGTTTTGTTTCATACTTTGCTTTGGTGACCTTTTCAAATAATCCACCAGGATGAGTAAGAATAACATGCCCCAGACAAATCCAAACTGAAACTGGTCCAGTGATTGGAGGTTCCCTGAGTCCTGATTGATTAATTCCATGATAAGTATTTCCATGGCTTTGCATATGGAGCTGTCAGACTTATGGGTCTGTAATTGCCTGGATTTGTGGAAGGTCTTCCCTTATGCAGGGGAATGATTGAAGCCATTCTCCATTCGTTTGGTACACAATCTGTATGAAGGCTGATACTGAACTGTGTTTGTAGGGCTGTGCCTAAATCATGATTCATGCTATTTAAGATATATCCATCGATGCAGTATTTTTAGCTTTGATAACACATTTAGGACTTGGTCTTTTGTGATAGCTGGACTTGGTCTTGTCTAATAGCTGGTGATAAGCCTGTTTCATGTATATCTTAAGGGACATACAGATAGAGAGGAAAGAAGTGTAAAGTTAGAGCTAAATTTGTCAGCCAGTAGGTTTGCTGTATCTTCAGTCTCAGTGTAACAACATTATTCACAATCAGCTAAATGCATTGCTGCATTGTGCTTTTGAGATTATGAACATAACTAAAAAATTCTTGTGATTGGCTTTGGCTTGGGTAGATGCTTTACCCTCAAACTTGGCTTTGACGGATTTATTAAGCTCCTGAGTTGTTTGTTTATTTCAGTGCCAAGGTTTCTTACATTCTTGAAATTATTTTATTTTTTTTTTTACTTTTGGTGAAAATTATTTTTCTTTTATTATAAAGCTTGTTATGGCTCCACCATGTGGTTTTATTTCTGAGGTTTGCCTTGTACTTGTACTACGGGGTACAGCTACATCTATGCAGCCATTTACATGGTGTTATAGTGTGCTGGCATACATTTCTGTAAATTCAGTGGAGTTGACTGTATTTGGTGGGATCTGAAGCTTGACAATGTATCACATCCATGTACTAGGATTTCACTAAATTTGAAAATCAGTCTTTGTGTAAGCCTGTTTTGTCCCTGTAAGGAGATTGCTATTTATCATTCCATTTTCTCATAGTGATCTCTCTAAGTATTTGCAAATCTCTATCATTTCTTATTCATTTATTAAGCTATCGGATTTGATTGTGTGTCAAAGGTAACTACAGTATGACCATGTATACTCCCAGGTATTCATTTAGTAGATCTTGGTTTCATTTTGCTTACTTAGATAGGCAGTACTCAAAGTTTCTATAATGTGAGTGTTTTTTAGGTTGGTTTACATTGTCAGAGGGATAGTCTTGCAATACTTTGTACAAGACCATTTTGAACATCCTGGCTAATGTTTTTTTTAAATGTTGTGCATATCTGGTCTGTGCATTGGTAAGTGTCCCTGACTGCTAAAGTACAGGGTCATCCTTTTGCATAAGCACTGCTCTAGTTCCAAACTGATTTGCATATCCTTACAGCAAACTGATTTAAGGATACTGTATGATAAATTTCCAGCATTAGTCACTAGCCTATTTACCATTTTGGATCTGCTTTCTTGTTCCAGTGATCACTCCTATTCTATAAAATGTGCTAAAGGATTTCACAAAAGACATTGTCACGTCTGATATATTTGGTATGGACATTTTTAAGTGTTGTAGCATTCAAAGAAAGCACATTAGATGCTATTTTTGGTATGTTTTGACATTTAAACTATGGCTCTCTTTTTTTCAACATCTGACTTTAAACCATCTGAGACTAGGGTGTAAGCCATATACTTCAGAATTTTTACATAAATGTGACACTATTTTCTATTCACCTTGTGGTGATAGTGAGTTTACCTAGCTAGTGGCTTGAGCAGTCTTATGTTATATTCATGTTTGGTTTGGTGCCATTCTAGGAAATCATCATGAACGTTTATCACACTGTTTAGAATATAGTAACAAATTTGGTAGGCTCAAACTATCATTCTTGATTTTGCCACAACATATCATGGCTGTTTGGAAATGTATTCTTCTTAAACAGATGGGAGATCTTTGTATAATATTCCAAAAAAGAATGGTTATTGCTAAAAAAACTGCATAGATGTTCAGCTACTTAAAACAACTGACTGGGATTTTGAAAGAACAAAAATGGAAACATGGCTGAATAGCCCCTGCCACATTCAAATTGCTGGAAGGTGAGGTATATCCACTTGCCTGACTCAGAAAAAATCAGGACTGGCTTTTGTGTATCCCTAAAAGAGATAGAGATAGAGAGAAAGAGAGATACAGAAAGAGATAATTTGAGAGGTTCAGATCAATATTAGGTGGAAGTTTAATTAAAGGGTTTATTTCAAAACAAATTTTCCTGTACCTACAAATTGAATTGGACAAAATGTACTAAATGGTGTGCAGATGTGCAGGGAAGTCATCTTAGCCAGAAAGAAATATTACCAGAATTTATAATATAATATTAGGAAGTGAAATTCCAGATACTCACACAAAAAAAAAATACAGGACAGGGAGTCTAGTTCCAATTATTATTAATTTGAAGACTTGGGTAAAGCTGATTTAGATTCCTAAATATGCCTGTGGATGGAGTAGATTCAGATTTTTTTTTTGGTTGGCAATATCATTTCAAGTATTTCTATTCCCTAGTCACAACTGTCACAACTGGAAATGCACACACGAAGAACTGAGAACCTGGAGACATATTTTTTTCATAATGCATAAAGCTTACCAAGTTGAACAAAGTATTTAAGATTTTTGCAATAATTTATGGGTGGATAATGTTAATTGTCTCCCCCTTTGTTTCATGTGGTCCTTTTTAATATAACAGACTTTTTCATAATTACTTAACTTTGTTGCATAATTGTCTAGACTCCTGTGAACTCTGATTCATTGTGAAGGCTGATTGTCTTATAAATGGCAAAGTTTTCTTTGGTTCACAATGCTTTTAAGCATTCTCTTTAATAAGTACTAATTTGAATTTCTTGTGGTTTTAAATATAATAAAAAACTGCATGGCGTCCACCCTTGAAAATCATTGAATTAATGCTCACTGTACCTTATATGCTTCATAGGTGTTTACTAAGCTAATGACCACAAGGGCCTTTTTAAGCCTAGCCATGCATCCCAAATCTCTGACAAGTTCTGATACCCTTGATAAGTGTAATCATGGGCCTGGGAGATGAACTATTTGCAGGTCACCTGTCTACATTAGAGACATAGGTGCCAAACCAGGGATGAATTTCTGGTTTCCCATCCAATTGTCAAGTTACACTTGAAATGGGTTAGGGAGGAACTCTGCTTCACATGGATGGGGAGCCTGTTCCATAGACAGGGTAGTGTCTGGGATATATACTTATCTCTTCAACAGGTCCTATTTATATCACAGGCAAGATTTAGGTCTTTAGAATTGGTAATTCTGATGCTGTTTGTTTTGTGGATATGCAGAAGGCCCATCACAGTGGGGTCTGACAATGTCCTGTATGCCAGGCATAGATCTCCCCTCAAAAGCCTGTAGGAGACAGAATACAGAGATAGGACCTTGAGGCAGTCTGCATAGGACATTTTACTTATGCCCTGTATTCTTTTAGTGAGGAACCTCTGTGGATGTTCCAGTTGTTGGATATGCCTGGTTAGGTCCATAACAAAGGGGGCATTGTACTCAACGATAGGTCTGATGAATGCCAAATACAGTGGAACAATGACTTCCTTGGACTTAGATACCAAACCTTTGTTTATAAGTTGCGCAACATAGAATGATTTCCTCACCACTGTAGACATGTGATGATCAAAGGCTAGATTACTATCTATGTGTGTCATCAACTCTAAGGGGTGTGTTGTCAATATGATAGTTACCAGGGATGGATGATTTCCCAAAGGATACTATTATGCATTTCTTGGCATTTAGCTTTAGTCCATAGCTCTGACACCAGTTGTTTGTCTATGTTATGTCCTGTAGAACATTTGTGTCAGTGTGAGATTCAATGAAAGCTCCTAGCTTGCAATTATCTGCAGATTTAGTCAGCCAGAGACCACTGGCATTGGCCTTGATTTCTGAAAAGTAAATGCCAAGAAGGAGCAATCTAAGGACTGATCCCTGAGGGACTCCACTTGTGACTGGCCTCTCTGTAGAGGTGGACTTCCCAATTCTAACTTCATGGGTCCTATCTGTAAGCCATTTGGCTATCCACTGGGTGACATATGGGTTTGTACCTAACCTCTTGAGTTTGTCAACAATGCCTGAGTGGGGTATTGGGTCAAATGCCTTGCCCAGGTCAAGGTAAGTAGTGTGAATGATTTTGCCCTCATCCTTTGCTTCAGTGACCTTCTCAAAGAAGTCCACCAGGTTGAGTAGGCATTTACTGCCCTTGATGAAACTAAAATGGGTTGGTCCAGTGCCTGGAGGTTTACTATATCTCTATTGATCATCTCCATGGCAATTCTTTCCATGGTTTTAGATACAAGACTAGTGATAATGGATAATGGTTTCTCTGTAATTCCACTTTCAGTGAGGTACTGCTCAAACTTCTGTTTTTCCTGATATATGTCCATGCATTATGAGAGATATCAGTATTTTCTGTAGATATATTATTTAAACTGAAATATTTTTGTCAGTTATTTACTTGAGTAAAGTACAAAGAATATATATAATATAAAAACTGTAAAATAAAAGAGATGAACTAATAGCTTGCAATTTCTAAAAACTGCAATGCTGTGTCATCTCAAAGTGGACGCTATGACTTTATTTGTTTGCACAGAGAGTAACTCCAAATCCTGTTTTGTCACAGTTTTCATTTTTACACCATGCAACAATTGTATGTTAAAATTATGTAAACAGAGACATTATGGCTGTTGACTTTAAGTGATTTATTTCAAGCTTTGAGGCTTAGAGATATGGAGCACATGACATACTAACCCAGTTCATAGGTTCATAGGTGTGTACTAGGCTAATGGCCCTGGAGGCTTTACAAGCCTAGCCATAGGATTACCCTGGCATAGTACCTCCTGACCTTAGGTCCCAGTGCCTCTGTCGAGTAGAGCCACTGGTGTTATCCCCGGGGTGAATTTCTGTTTCCCATCCACTCATCAAGATATCTCTTGAAGAGGGTCAGCAAGGTGCTCTGCCTGACATGTATGGGAAGTCTGTTCCATAGCATGGGCAGTCTCAGGGTTATGAACCTGTCCCTCCAGCATGTTCTGTTAATTGTGGTAATGAGGTTGAGGTCTCTGGAGCGTGTGGTGTGGAGGGATTGGGATTTCTTTAGATATAGCATTTCTAACAGAGCTGGGTCAGACATGGCTTTGTAAGTCAAGCAGAGATTGCCTCTAAGTAGGAGATATGAGACAGAGAATAGTTGGAGTTTTTTGAGTCTGTCCATATAGGACAAGTGTTTAAGGCCTATGATCCTCTTTGTGAGGTAAGTTTTCAGCCTCTCCATTTGTTGCAGGTGTCTATTGAGGTACATGACAAATGGGACATTGTACTCTATGATTGGCCTAATCAGGGAAGACTAGAAGGAGGCAATGATCTCTTTCTTCCTAGATGCAAAACCCTTAGAAATGAGATGTGCCACATAGAAGGACTTTCTGACCACAGTGGCAATGTGGTGATCAAAAGAGAGGTTGCTCTCAACCTGTGTTCCTAGATCTCTTATAACATCTTCTGTAATCAGTGGATTACCATCAATGTGGTAATTCATGGGAACCGTTCCCATTCATGGGAAAGGGAGTTAGCATACTCTTAAATATTTAAACTATATTGCACCTATACAACAAAACAATATTTCTGCTTCCAAACATTGAGCTACTTTTTCTCATTTCCTTCCCTCTGATTTCAAAGACCAAGCAAGTGAAACCTGTCCCTTTCTTGTCTTAAAAATCATATGAAGAGATCCTGCATTTGTTTAAGAAAACATGAATTCCATTTCTTTTGTGTGGTTATTTTTTCTTACAATCTAGAAATTATTTATAGTGCTTTCTTTCAAAAGATATATATTATCATAAATTAGGGGAATAAAAATAAATATTTTGCTTATGGCCTTGAACAAAGAAAGCAGAGATCAAATAATGGCTTACTAACCTGCCATATTATAGTAGTGATTATGGCAAACTGAACATAATAGATCCCTATGTTTTCTTATAAAGTGTAGAGCATTTTGTGAAGTTTCAGAAGAATCTAGCATTTCATCAACCCACGCACCGAGATCCTTTGAAGTCTTGTGATTTTTTTTCATCAGCTTATTATGTTTTCCCCAGATTGCTTTAATTTTCTATGCACTTAACAATAGTGTTCATCCTCTATTCTGCTGCCTTGATGGAACATCAGTCTAGGTCATAAGAGTGAATCACTTGGAATTTTAGAGCAGTTTACCAGAGGTGACATGTTATTATTAATACAATACTCTGATGTTTCCAGCTGTCATAATATTCATTAAGTGCTACCACATGCTAAAAATGAGAAACACTTACTATAGCTTCTGTACAGTGAAATAACTGCGTTTTACCTTCAGCTTGCTACTCCTGGTTTTCACTTAGTAAAACATAAAGATAATTTTTTGCAAGTAACAAAGATTGTCCTAACATAGACTCATGTAGACAAAAAATGCTAACAATACTTTAAAAATGGAGTGGGTCTAATCAATATTTTGATCTGTTCAGACATGAAGAATTTAATCTATTAAAATGTGAATAAGGTAGTTTTCAGTTAAAAATGATAGTATATTAAAACAGTCATGTGCAAGAGCCACAGGAAAAAAAATCAAATTTTAG
Source organism: Protopterus annectens (assembly GCF_019279795.1). Classification (NCBI taxonomy): domain Eukaryota; kingdom Metazoa; phylum Chordata; order Ceratodontiformes; family Protopteridae; genus Protopterus; species Protopterus annectens. Next base: position 331,773,590 of record NC_056725.1, read on the forward strand.
GCTTGGGCAAAGATTAAAAAAAAAAGCTACTTCTGGCATGTAAGCTTTGTTTAATAGGCAATGTTTTCATAGTTGGTTTAGAGAGCAAATCAAAACTGAAGGCTCTGGACCTGAAAAAGACACACACTGATAAAAGGAATCAGTGTCTCAAAAAATAATTAATTAATATTCATAATAATTATTAAGAATGGTGCACTTAATTGAATTTCAGTTATTCCGCTTTTATATTTTACTTTATGTAGTTTGATATAGTATTAAATATATGCTTGCTTCTGTGTCAGAACTACTGTGTAGCCTTCTTTGATTCTTGTATGAATACCTTCTCATTAATATTATAATTTCAGTGAATGAACGACATTTTTCCTGTGCTCAGTCTTAAAATGGTCCACTTGGATTGTTGCTCTGCTCTGGCTAACAAATACACACACACACACACACACACACACACACACACACACACACACACACACACACACACACATATATATATATATATATATATATATATATATATATATATATATATGTGTGTGTGTGTGGGGGAGGGGTTGTGATAGTGAGGAAAAGAGTACATTCAGACAGTAGATGCAGGACCTACTAGATAAAGCAGGACAACATGAATTGGTGTTCATAATGGGTGACTTGAATGCACATATTGGGACAGACAGAACAGGATATGAGGACTGCCTGGGACCACATTGGTGGGGCAACAGGAGTAAAGAAGGAGAAGCCATTCTAGACTTCTGTCCAGAAAATGGCTTGATAATAGCCAACACATGGTTCAGAAAGGGAGACAGTCACAAGATCACATACAAGAGTAGTCAACATGCAACTCAGGTAGACTTCCTTCTAGTAAGGAAAAGGCACTGGGGAAGAATCCATTATTGCAAAGTCATACCCAGTGAAACAGTTGGCCTACACCATAAACCACTAGTTGCCACAATAGACCAGGCTGAAGACCTGGAAGTTGACTGGAGAGAAAATACAACAGTTCAAGGCATTACTCAGGGGTCTAGCACCTCAAGAAGAGGAGGAAATAGGTGGAGTTGAAGAAGAATGTCAGCGCCTAAAAACAGCATGTGTTAGGACTACAGAAAAGATTTGTGGCCAAGCCAGGTATGGAAATAAGGTACATAAGGAAAGCTGGTGGTGGAATGCAGAAGTCCAGGAAGTCATCAAAAGAAAGAAGGAATGCACGAAGAAGTGGGAGATAGAAAAGACTGACAAGGCATGGAAAGACTACTGGTTGGTTAACAAAGAATCTAAAAAAGAAGTTGCAGTAGCAAAGGATAGGGCATCAGATGCGCTGTACTGACGTCTGGAAAGTGACTCAGTAAGGGGCACAAAGAAACTATAGCAGGTTGCAAGGCAAAGACAGAAAGATAAATAAGATATTCTGACACTCTTCATAAGGGATGGCAGCAACAACCTGGTCACCAGTCCAGAGGGCATCAAAGGCAGATGGAAGGAGTACTTCCAGCAGCTTCTGAATGAAGAAAACCCTACAGAAGCTGTACTGCCCCAGAAATAGCCTATGATGAGTGAATAAGAGAAGCCCACCCTAGAAGAAGTAAGAACAGCACTAAGGAAGATGAAGTCAGGGAAAGCAGCAGGCTCAGATGAGATTACAGCAGATATGATAAAAATGCTGTGTGAGATAAGGGAAAAATGGCTCCTGAGGGTACTAATAGCAGTGTGGAGAGAAAGTTGTATCCCAAATTACTGGAGAATAAGCATACTCGTCCCAGTGTACAAGAACAAAGGGGACATCCACAACTGTGGGCAGTACAGTTGCATCAAACTCCTATCACATTGCATGAAAGTTCTGGAGAGAGTGATTGATAAATGGATATGCAGAGTAGTAGAATGTAAGATGTGAGATGAGCAGTTTGGATTCAGATCAGGCTGCAGCACAACTGACTTGATGGTTGCATTTAGACAGATACTTGAGAAGAAGCTAGAGATGAAGATAGACTCCAACTGGGCATTCCTAGACTTGGAGAAAGCATATGACAAGGTGCCAAGAAAGCTGATCTGGTTAGTAACATTGGTAGAATTAATACAGGCTATGTACAAGGACCCAATGGCTGAAGTACAAATAGTGTTCGGCCTCATAGAGTGGTTCCCATTGGGAGTGGGTGCACATCAGGTTTCAGCTCTGAGTCCACTACTGTTCATACTGGTGATGGACTACATTAGCAAACAGGTTGGAGGGGAGGGATCAACAGATCTCCTGTATGCAGATGATGTGGCAGTGTATGCAAACTCTGAGCTACAACTTCAACAAAGGGTAGGAGAATGGAATGCAAATCTGAAGGCACATGGGATGAAACTAAGCACAGATAAGATACTGGTAATGGCAACAAATTGGGGAAATCAGAAGAAGCTGAGAATAGAGATAGAAGGGAAAATAGTGGAACAGGTCAACAGCTTCAAGTATCTGGGAGGGGTAGTTGAGGAGAAGGTAGTCTGAATGAAGAGGTCAAAGCTAGAATCAGAGGGGCTGCAGTCGACTGGCATAGAGTATCAGGTGTAGTCTATGACAGAAGACTGCCAAAGAAGCTAAAAAGTAAGGTGTACAAAACAGTGGTGTGACCAGTACCACTGTATGGTATAGAAACCTGGGCAGTAAAGGCAGAACAGTTGAAGAAGCTAGACGTGATGGAAATGAAGTGCCTGAGAAAGGTTGTAGGATGTACACTGTGGGACAGGTGAAGAAAAGAGGACATAAGAGCAGAACCAAATTAGCTCCAATTGCAGAAAAGATCAAAGAGAACAGATTACGATGGTTTGGGCACATGTATGGAAAAGCAGAAGACAATCTGGTGAGGAAGATTTGGGACAGACAGGAAGAAGGTAAGAGGAAACAAGGATGTCCAGCATAAGAGGTGAATGGATTGTGTGAAAGAAGATCTGTGACAGTCAGGCATGAGTGTTGAAGAAGGCAGGAGTGTGGCACTGAATTGAGAGAGTTGGTGACAGTTAATACGATACCCCAACCCCATGTAGAAAAATGGGAAAAAAGGGGGCTGATGATGTTGATGATGATGAAATGGATGCGCATAATGATGGTATAGAAATGGTAGAAAACAATGTGGTCATATCTAAGCTACCATCACAGCAGTGTGCAAATAATTAACAGAACAGAGCATAAATAAACAAATGAATGAATAAATAAATAAATGAATAACTAAATAAATCAATTAATAAAATGTGTTAAATAAATAGAGCGAGTAAGTAATTATAGACACCATGCATCTCTAATGAGGATGATTTTAAAATAGGGATACAACGTAACATTTGGATAGGCAGGTAGAGGATATGTGAAAGAAAGAAGACAGATAATTTTGTTTATTTGTTTGTTTGTTTGTTTGTTTGCTTACTAATAAATATATTGTTGACCTGATTTTCCCAACTTAACATGATTCATTTTCAGAATGGATGTGGGCAATGTCATACCATTACAAATTAAGTGGTACAATTGTACTGCTTTGATGCATAATTAGAAATTATACAATATGCTACTTTTCTGTGGATATACAATATAAGTAGTGAATGTAAAACGAATAGTACTTCAGTGGGCATTACTCAAACATAACATAAATGCAGTATATGGTTTTAGTACAACTTAATTTCTTTGACATGTTATGATATTGGCAAAAATAGAATTACTTACAAGATAGGGTTAGTGACATTACATATAGAAAAAAAAAAAAAAAACGTAGCACAAGAGCAAAAGCAAGGGTCAAATCTTATATTCAAAGCCAGATACTTTTATTAGTAAAACAATGGATAAGCACTTTCGCTAAAAAATAGCTTCATCAGATCACAATGTTTGCTTAACATAGACAGTTTAAATACTAAAGCACATAGTGAGTACAATTCAAATGAACCAATCATCATCACACATCAATTAGTTCACTTAACATTTAAAGCAGCAAATACAAAAGTATATCAGTGCATTCATTACTGCTACTAATCATATAAAAAATATATATATAAAAAATTAACTCCATTTAAAAAAGCGCATCCTTTAAATACAACAAATGATAGTATAAAACTTTAATAAAAGTTTTCTTGTTGTTAAAATGCATTATAAAAATTATTTATATATATATATCTATTACAATTTAAAAATGACTAAATATTCTCATATCTTTATGTGCCTGTGTTTTCTAAGTACAGGTTTGATAGAGACTTTGTCATTTAGTCCTGAGCCTCTATCTGCTCTTAGCAAAATAATCCAGTTGTTTTCCTTTTCCTCTGTATATGTCATTATGTTACCTCCTCTTGCATTAGGTTCTATTACTTCTAGTACCCTAAATTGAAATTCATGTTGAGTGTTGTGTAAGACAGTGTGCTTGGCTAAAGCATTCTGTGTATTACTTTTTCTGATGTTACAAATATGCTCTCTTATCCTGTCACGTAGTGGGCGGTTCGTCTTACCCACAAAAAATGATGAACATATTTTGCAAACTGCCAGGTAAACAACATTAGGTGTCATACAATTCACATGTGTTCTAAAATAAAATGTTTTACCATTATCTGGATGGATAAATGTGGTATTGCTATCAATATAACAACAAAAATTACAATGACCACATTTTTCTGTATGTCCTGAACTAACATGCTGTATAGCTTTCTTAGGATAACAGAGGAGTCTTTTTAAGTTGTTTCTGTTCCTATATATAAAAGAGGGTTCTTTGCAAACTATGTTAGAAATCTCTTCATCAGCCTTTAGTATATCCCAATGTTTACATATGATATTCTTGACTTCAAATAAGTCTGTTGTATAACTTGTTGCAAATTTGACATTCAAGGGTGTCGAAGAAATATCAGTTCTAATGATATCCTGTACTGGACCAAAATAAGGTTTACCTCTAGCATCACGTGAATTGAGGGCTTCAGTAGTGTATTGATCTATTTCACTAATTTTGTAGCCCCTATTCTTTAATCTATTTCGTAAACATGACAGATCTTTTTCTAAGCCTATTTCTGACGGATTTAGCCTAGAACATCTTAAAGATTGTCCTTTAATTATATTTTTAAAAATGTGGGGTGGGTGCATGCTTGTCCTATGTAGTAACATGTTGCTGTGACAAGGTTTCCGATATACCCCTGTGTTGATGAGACCATTGTGTAACCTTTCTGCATAAACATCTAGGAACACCACTTTCTCATAGGAGTATTGCATAGTGAATTTCAAACAATTTGTCAAGCTATTCATGATGTTTAAAAACTTTTCTAAGTTATCTACTGTTCCATTCCATAGAAAAAAGACATTGTCTACAAATCTACGAAAGAAGATGACATTCCTTAAAAAACTTTTCTTTAAACAAAACTTCTTGTTCCCAAAATGCTAGAAACATGTTGGCGTAGCTGTTGGCACAAGGAGTGCCCATTGCTACGCCTTCATGTTGCTTAAAAATCTTATCATCAAACATAAACATGTTATTATAAAGCACAAGTTCAAGAAAATGGACAATCAGATCTATCAACAATTCAGAATAGTCACTACATTCTTTTAAATAATTCGTGACAAAAATTAAACCTAGTTCATTAGGTATTGCAGTGAACAAGGACTGTATATCTAGGGTGACAAAATAACAAGCATTAATATTGTCACAATGTGTGATGCATTCATAGAGGTCTACCAAAAATTGCTTTGTGTCACGTAAGACAAATTTATTTTTATTCAAAATGGGTCTTAAATGCTTCTCTATGAATACTGATAAATGTTCAGTAACCCACCCTCTTCCAGATACAATGGGCCTCATTGGTGGGTTACTTAAGTCTTTATGTAACTTAGGAAGTCCATAAATTAGAGGCAACATTGGTTTCTCAACCATAAGGTATTCATAGGTATTTCTATCCATTAAATTACTTTTGTAAATATCAGTAAGGGTATCAAATACATACCTACAGGTGTCATGAACATCTGATGTATTAATGATACCATAAAATTTGTCTTGTAACATATCATGCATAGCATTCATGTAATGTTCTTTGTCCAGGACAACAACACCAGAACCTTTATCTGCTGGCCTAACTACAATATTCTTATTTAATTGCAGGTTATTCAAGCTTTTCTTTCATTGAATGTTAAATTATCTGATTTCTTTAATTTATTATATGTCTTAGTTTCATAGTAGTGATGCAACTCTTCCTCAGTTACTTTCAAAAAGCCTCTACTAGAGGGTGATTTACGGTACATAATCACTGAGATTCTTGAATATAGGGCCTTCTCTGACAGTGCTATCCTTATCCCTGAAATTATATTTCAACATTAAATTTCTACAAAATATTCTTAAATCCATAATTGTATCAGTAAGGCAGCCAGTTGTCTTGTATATAATTCAGGCCCTTACTTAACAAAGAGATGTCAGAGTCAGTTAATTCAACAGAAGAAAGGTTGAACACTACCTTTTCTTTACCCACATTTTCTTTATCGTGGTATTGTGTAGAGAGTCTTCTGACAATTTCCTCTTTTGCCTTCCCTGCTCATGGAACGTGACCTCCTTGGGCCTTTGTCCATGCACGGGTAAAGGGAGAGTTAAATTGGCATCAGCTACATGCTGATTAGCTTCCTTTGTTTTAGGTCTAACTGCTGGCTCTGAAGTAACTGAAGGTTTGTTCTTAACAACATTAACTTCAGGGTATAGATTAATGCTTTCCTGTGCTGGAATGCACTAACCTAATTACATCATTAGAATCATTTAATTCATTGCAAGGTGCATCACTTATTGCAATCTCTATATTATTATTTGTATTTACAAAACTAGATCTCTCTTCTTCATTACTATCAAGTTGTGAGCCATAAGTAGATTTGCTATTATCTAAACCATTCAAATTAACATTATTAGGCATATTCAGACTGTCACGAACATCTGTAGAGAACGCTGAACCTCTATTACTACCAGCATTTCTTGTATATGTATTAGTTACATTCATTCTAGTAGGTTGTACAGTATTAACATTTGTCTGACCCTCATATACATTAGTAGCTAGTCTATCATTGTTATGTCTCTGCCAGACAAACACTTGACCTAGTTTAAAATCATTCAAGTCACGTATCACTTTATTTCTTTTTTGTTGCAAAAGTTTCCATCATAGGCGGAAACACAGTCAAGTAAATTTTCAAATAGTGGATATACGATATTTTCAGGAAAGTCAGTAAATAAGTGTTTTTGTTTAGAATTAATTGAGTCAGTTAGTTTCTTTTCCTCAGGACTAAAAGTCAATCAAGAGCTTGAGATACTCACGACTGGTCTCTAAGTTGATGCGCTGCCAACGCGCTAACAGTTCTGGAAAGTCAGTGCTTTGGCTAGGCATACAGAATACTCTCAAACCACGAGGCACTATATGGTGGTCAAGACAGTATCGGAAATGGGCACGCTGTGCCTGTAAACGTTTTAGTTTAAGGAAGTCCTTCTCAATGTCGTCCAGCGCTCGGTAAAGCACCTGCATGTCTACTGTCGCTCCGTTGACGTCAGCTGAGCTTGCTTCATCAAGCACAAACCAAGAAGGGTTGGAAATTCCATTCAAATATTTAAGAAATCTGGTTTCGAGTGTTTCTCTGCCCCGGTGTTCACTTCTGGGCACATAATCTAATTCTATGTTTGACATTTTCTCGATAGTCACAAAATTAGCGTTGTAGTAGACGACAAAAATGACAAATACATATAGTAGTACACATGAAATTACATGTTTGTAGCTATTTCCATTTTAATAATGCTGACTTAGGTCAACTGATCAAATACAAATAGCAATCAACTTCGTGCAACATGAATTTAGTAGGCAGAGCTGCATTAGATTCTGAAGGTCCTCTGCTGAATTTCTCTTTGTACATAGCACTCTGGCAGAATCCAGAGAGGGAGTGATTATTCTATAATGCTTATTTTGCAAGGCTATCTGCAGCTTATATATATTGTTGTATCAGTGATAGGATAATAAGGATTTGATTAATGTTTCTCAGTCTATAAAAAAGTTCATTAATCTAATGTTACGAGACAAGAATGGTTAGCCTAACAGGTGTTGAAAAAATAATCACCTCCTTGGATTCTGCATGCCTAGCACAGTCTGCATATGTCTGCAGTGTGATCCAGGAACAGCCTGCAGGAGCATGCATGAGCGCTACTGCACTAATCCTGCAAGGACTAAGCCCCTGTATGCAAATCACCCCATTTGCAGGAGAAATCCATGCAAATGAGGTGTTTTTGCGATCCAGGAAGCTTGCAACTGGACATGCAGGACTAGTGCAATCTGCAGAAATGTACTCAGTTAGTAAACGAGTACATTTCTGCAAACTCCAAAATGGAGCTGTGATGGCTCCAAATAAAGGTTGCATATCAGTCAGTAAGCATGCCAATGGCCAAGTATAAGGCCACTGGCATTGCAAACAGCTTACAGAATAAAAAAAATCAACTTTTATTTTTTTTAGCCGATCTTGGCTGTTTAAGCGTAGGGCAGCGGCGTGCAAACGGGATCGGGGAGAAAATAATAAAATAAACCTAAAATAAGCATGTTAACTAAAATCACTATTCTGCCATGAAAGTCAATGGCAGGCAGAAGACAACATGGCCTGTGAGTAGTGGATGCTAAAGGAGGAGGCTCAGTGTGAAACATGTAACTATGCATTAGCAGGCAATCCTATGCAAATGAGTGGAATGATAGTGAATCCCAGTTTTCCCCAGCATGCTAGTCAGGTCCTAACAGTGTAAGAGTAGGAATAGCTTGGTACAAGCCTAGGAATTAGCTGACATAACAGGGGTGTGTGTCAGGCATACTGTAAGTGGATTGGAGCCCTGTGGCTCAGGTTTGATCCTAGCTAAGCACAGCTAAGCAAGGGTGTGTGTCTGAGTCTGCCTAGCACTCTTTACATTGCCTAAGTGGGTGTTTTAAAGGAAAGAAAACATTAAACAAGGAAATGGCAGCTCTGTGCTCATTTGAGCACTCTGTGCAGTGTGCCCCCGGGCTTAAACAGAAAGGCAATGGGAAGGGAAAACAGAAGTAGAAAGGTAATCAAGGAGAACTAGCAAAGATGTCAGGTAAAATGTATCAGAATCAGCCAATTACACAGGCAGCAGACCACCCCAGCCCAGAACACTACCATAAACTATACAAACACCTTGGCCTCTGTTTTTTCTCATACTCTACACCACCGGTGTATACAAGCAGGGAACTTTTAACAAACAAAACTACAAAATGATAGGGGCTGCAGCAGGCAACATAGAACAACATGTGCAAGAGGCTGAGGGTGATGAAGATGTGAATGCTGCTGATCAACCTACAGTGAGGAGACAGAGAAGAGTGTACAGACCAAGGGTAACCTACCAGGGGCTACATGAACTGGAGATAGTGGAGCACTATAGGGTGGACATGGACCTTCTACAGCAAATTGTTGAGCTCTGCCAGCCATGCCTGACACACCGAACTGAACAAGGGGAACCCATCCCAGTGAATACCAAGGTATGTGTAGGCCTAGGAATACTAGCCACAGGTACCTCCCATAGCTCAACTGGGGATATCATGGGGATCTCACAGGCATCAGCATCCAGAGTATTCCACCAGTTCCTGGATACCATGTCAGCACATGCCAGTGAGCACATATATTTCTTCAACAACCGTGAGGTATTGGCCAGCAATATGGGTCTCTTCCACCAAATAGCAGAATACCCTGAGATAGTGGGTGCTATAGACTGCACGCACATACACATCAAAGCACCACCCGGTGATCAAGGTAGGGCCTACATCAACCGCAGGGGCCTCCCCTCCATCAACTGCCAGGTTGTGTGTGATGCCCAGGGCATTATAATGAATGTGTGTGCTGGCTGTCCTGGAAGCTATCACGATACCCACATCTGGCATCTGATGCAGCTGTACCAGAGATTTGCCAATGGGGACATCCCCTATGGTCAGCTAGTGGGGGATGCTTGTTACACACTGGAGCCGAGGCTGATGACTCCCATCAGAAATGCACACACACCTGAACAAGAATGTCATAATGAGGCACATGCACAGACTAGACATATAATAGAGCATGTGTTTGGGATGCTCAAGTCACAGTTCTGGTGTCTGGACACATCTGGTGGAGCCTTGTAGTACTCACCAGTTACATGTACTCACATTGTTATGGTATGTGCCATGCTACACAATATGATTCTGTGGAAACAGCAGCAGTAGGAACAGCACGAGGCAGGGCCACACAGTCCCCCACCAATGCCAAGGCCTGCACAGGCATAGAGTGACTCAGAGGAGGAACAACCTGAGCCTGTCCCAGTAGGCAAATGAAGGCATACCCAGTATGCCCTGGGCTTGGCAAAGAGGCAACCCATAGCACATACACTGACACAGTAGGGATCCAGGGAATGACACCTCTCTCTGACTTGCACATACAGTAAAATGGATGTCAAACATGATACTACCTGTCCTCAACCATGTATAGGGAGTCTACTATGTGCATCCGACATAGGTAGCCCTCCAGCACCATCCTCAATCCTGGCACAACCACAAGGTAAGTCAATCAACCTACCAATTGCCAAATGGAGTAGAATGTGATCTTACCTGTATCTATGGTATGTATGTGAGCGTGCAAGGGAATTGGGTGGCTGAATGTTATGGCAGCAGATAGTAGACACCCATAGTGGCACCATGACATCTGTAACACATATTGGAGTCACCATAGTAGCCAGTACTACACAGGGTGACAAAACCCACTGCAGGAAATGTGCTGGGCAAAATGGGTGTCCATATGACTCACACATGCCAGTCAGGGAGGTTTACATACCCAACAACAGTCTCAGTCAGCAGGACAGGTGCAGACAAACCCAAACAGATCCTGTGCTATGGCCTTTGAATGATGCCTATGGGTTACCTCAGCCCCAGGCCTACACAGACAGACTACAGCAGGTCAGGCAGTGGAATGTTAGTTCTGAAGGATAGGAAGTCAGACACTAATATGTAGGGCAACCAAAGCTAAGACCTGTAGTACACTGATATGCCTGTAGTCAGTATGATAGGTTAGAATACAGAATGAAATAGACTACCTGACATACCAGTACTGGCATAGCAAATGTGTGCAAGTGCCAGGTGTGCCCCCCATCCTATGTAGACATTTAGAAACAGTAAGGTGTGCCCCCCAATCCTGTGTAGAAATGTAGTAACAGTCAGGTGTGCCCACCCCGATCATGTGTAGACATGTAAGAACAGTCAGGCGTGACCCCTGCAACCCTATGTAGAAATGTAGTAACAGTCAGGTGCGCCACCCCACTCCCATGTAGACATGTAGAAATAGTCAGGTGTGCCCCTACCCCAATCCAGCGTAGAAATGTAGTAGCAGTCAGGTGTGCCGCCCCGATCTGGTGTAGAAATGTTGAAACAGTCAGGTGTGTGTCCCCCACAATCCTATGTAGAAATGTAGTAACAGTCAGGTGTGCCCCCCCCAACGCCTATGTAGATACATGGAAATAGACAGTTCTGCCCCTTCCCCTAATCCAGTGTAGAAATGTAGTGACACTCAGGTGTGCCTCCCCTAATCCTGTGTAGAAATGTAGTAACATGTATGAGTAGGTATAATACGAGTGGAGCACAGATGCCCAGAGGTGGCCAAGGTAGCAGGACAGGTTGTAGCATTTGCACAATATGCAGATTTGTATGTGTTAGTATGGTGTGTGTCTCATAATGTGTGAGAGTGGTCAGTATGTATGCGTGTTGAGGTAAGACCTGGTGGCCATTTGCCACTACTGCTGATAACAAGAACAAGCCCTCACAACTGCAGTGCCAAAGACAATCCCCACCAGTATAACACATGCTAGCAGTAAGCCATTGTAAATGTATGGTGGTAATATGTGTCACCATCTGAAAGACTGACATGGCATGGCTGTTGGGCTAGATATACAAGCAGTACACAAGGGAAAGTACCCCAGACATACAGTATATATTGTGTCACTGTGAAATGGATTTGTACATATAGGTATGCATCACAGAAACTGGACCTGTAGTAGGGGATACCGGTGATGTCTGCCTGAACACCTGCAGATCACAAAGGAGGTAGGACAGATGTATTGGGGATCAGCTGATGTACCTGCCCATGCCAGCATAACTGTAATGCCCCCATGTATATCCGTGTGTCATGTGCAAGTAATCGCCATAGCACACTTGCACCCAGCCATGCAAACACCACCCACAGGCACCTCTCTGGCAATATCCTGAGGAATGGGTACAGTAAGACCCCACCTGTATATGGCAATAGCAGAAGACTGTAGCAAGTGTCCAATACAGGTGTTTCCCTAGCTGTAGGTAGCACCATGCCAGCATCCACACCACCTGATCAAGACTGATAGAAGGTATTGGCATGAACAACTATTACACCTACCCTGTCACCCTAGGGGAATATACTGTATGGTGGTCTGGGACTGTAGGACTGACAGAATGCAATGGCCTGCCACATCTGGCCTGCAGCAACACCTAATGCCCCACAGGTGCCTGCCAAAGGCCCATGTCCCACACATACTGCCAATGCATGTTATGTCATGGACACCCAAATACCAACATAACACACTCCACATAAGCCATATGGAAGGCCATGTGGACAAACCACAGTAACATGTCCACCATGTCCCACTGCATGAACTGTGGACCAACACTAACACACACCTGTGATGTTGTGATACCCTTAGGGAAAGTATCACAGAATGTATGCATAATGTATGGAAGAGGTTAGAATAACAGAGGGGGTGTGGGAGAATGGGCAGCATGGAATGTGCAGGTTCCGACACCAAGCTGTGTGCACACACTATCCCTGGCTGCGAACATATAAATGGGTGGCTATACACCTGCCCATACACCACAATAGGGTAAATGTCCTGACCCATGGGCCTTGCCTCTGGCTAACCTGTGCAAATCTGCACAGCTGTGAGGCATTGCCACAGCAAGATAAGGCCATACTTCCATGTTGATGGGTGGACAAGTATGGGATCCTCTGTCAGCACTGTACCAAGGTGCTGAACTGGATACACAAACCCAGCACCAAGTGTCTGCAGCTCCCCCTCCAGAATGGCATAATTTACCATGAATACGTAGGACAGAAAACATCACTGTGTATAACAGTACACATGTCTGAATATCTCTGCTAACAACAGTACCATGCAGCTGAAGCAGCACAGACACAATCACCTACAGTACACACTATCCTCTGCACAGTTTTCCCCATATTGCCAAATGATCAATGGATATATGTAGGTGTACAACACAAAGGTCAGCACTGCAGTAGAAACTACCTGGAATCAATCCACACATTCAATACAGAAGGGCATACTGGGCATGCTCACACACTTAGAGAAATGAAGGCAATGTCAGCCAACAACATATCGAAAGGTTATACTGGACATGCTCATACACTTAAACAAATGAAGGCCATGTCTACAAACAACAGTGGGCCAGACATATTTGGCAGTTACAGATATTAGTGTAGACACTCCTCAGTATGCAGCACTCATGCTTGGCACACACACTGGATAGGAATACAGGCATATACCCAAGGACATAACACTATAATAAGCCAAAAGAAGATGTACACAGATGTGTGGAAGAGAGTGACTGTCACAAGGGCCATCCATTATGAGGCCTGTCCCACCCAGCACACAGCCAAATGGCTACAACCACATGAGGTTTGGATGTCACTCACTGTAGCCCTTAGCCACTGGTATCTGTCAGCATTACGGGCTATGTGGTGCAAGTGCTAGCTGTGCAACATGACTGTACAAGGAAGTAGTCATCTAGCAACTATATACATGTACCTGTGGAATATAACCCTGCGTGTTCCCACATGTGGTGTGTCAACCTCTAGATGAATGGGTTATGGCCCATGCACACACACTGCCCTTCCCATAGTTGTACTATGACAAGCCTGCTGAGATCATCCACTTTGAAATACACCCATGTGAAAGGCGTATGCCAGCAATCTCTATGGTGCTTCCTATAACTGTGTACTGCTGTAGTGTGATCAACTACTTAAGTAGGAGTTCTAATCTTAGACATGGCAACTGTGTGTTTGTATCTCTGTGTAGAGAGCAATGCTTTTTAGGCTAGTCACACTCATTACTATTCAAATGCCCTACTTTGTCAAGGCTGCTGATTGCATACACTGTGAAATACACCTTTTGGAAAACTGTAGCCCAGTAATCTCTGTGGCATGTCCTGTAACTGCGTACTGCTGTAGTGTAATAAAGTAGTTAGGTAGGAGTTCTAATCCCAGACATGGCAACTGTGTGTGCCACTGTCTGTGTGGAGAGCAATCCCTTTTTAGGCTAGTCACGCTCACTACAGTTCAAATGCCTTACTTTGTCAAGGCTACTGATGTCATACACTGTGAAATACACCTTTCAGAAAGCTGTAGACATATAATCTCTGTGGTGTGTCCTATAAGTATGCACTGCTTTAGTGTGATAAACTAGTTAGGTAGGAGGGCTAATCCCAGACATGGCAACTGTGTGTGTCTGTGTAAGGAGCAATGCAGTTTAGCCTAGCCACACTCACTACACTTCAAATGCCCTACTTTGGCAATCTTGCTGAAGCCATCCATTGTGAAATACACCTTCGGGAAAGGAGTACTCTAGTAATCCCTGTGGTGCATCCTATAACAGTGTCATGTGACATAGAGCCCTGGTAGGGGTTCTATTCCTACATATGTTGGTTGTGGACATTTTGTGTGTGTTTCAATGTCTGTGTAGGGAGCCATGCATTTTAGCCTAGCCACACTCACTACAATTCAAATGCCCTACTTTGGCAATCCTGCTGATGTCATTCAGTGTGAAATACACCTTTGGGGAAAAAGTTCTCCAGTAATCCCTGTGGTGCATTCTATAACAGCATTATGCTGTAGTGTGATACAAAACTTTGGTAGGGGTTCTATTCTCCCAAATGTCGGTTGTGGATGTTTTTGTGGGTGTTTCAATGTCTGTGTAGGGAGCAATGCATTTTAGGCTAGCCACACTCACTACAATTCAAATGCCCTACTTTGGCAATCCTGCTGATATCATCCATTGTGAAATACACCTTTAGGGAAGGAGTACTCCACTAATCCCTGTGGTGCGTCCTATAACAGCATCATGCTATAGTGTGATATAGAACTCTGGTAGGGGTTCCATTCCTGCATATGTGAGTTGTGGATGGTTTGTGTTTGCTTCAATGCCTGTTAAGGGGAGCAATGCATTTTAGCCTAGCCACACTCATTACAATTCAAATGCCCTACTTTGGCAATCATGCTGATCTCATTCAGTGTGAAATACACCTTTGGGGAAAATGTACTCCAGTAATCTCCATGTCACAACCTATAACAGCACAGTGCTGTAGTGTAATAAACTAGCTAGGTAGAAGTTCTAATCCCAGACATGACAGGTGTGTGTGTAACTTGTATCCTATGTGGAGATGATTGTGAGTGTGTAACAACTGGGTTCAATGTGGAGTGGATTTTGCAGGTTTTTTTATATGGTGGCCCTAGTATATATCACAATATCCACCATGCAGGGATAACAGATGTGAAATAGCTGAGAGTCTGGGGTGCAAATCCATATGCCTACATGAGACATCAAGGCCAGGCAAACAAAGTTAGCAACCCTAGTATTACCCAGAGAACACTCTCAACTCATTTCTTATACACATACACACTTGCCTAGGCAATAGCTGCTATGTCGATAGTTCCCTGCATATTGCCCACTGATAGTAACCATGGTGTGATTGCAGTGGACTACAGATGGCATGGCACCCTGTCCATCTGTCCAATAGGCATGCATATGCCAACAGTGCACCTTCCCCATGTTCCCCACTGGACATCTGCAACACCTGTGGTGCCATCAAATGTGACCCGCAAAGGACATACCATGCCTGAAAACATGCCCTGTATGGACAGATGGCACTGACATCAGGGAATGCTGGTATCATGCTATCAATGTAGGTGCAGGGTAAACCTGCTGTCAATTACCAGTTTCTGCCACATGAGGCAAGGACTGGTACATCTGTTGATAAATTTGTGTACACAACATGGGCCAGACACCCCAGGCACAGTTCCACATGTCACTGTAGATGCATGTGGGAGGTGGGCACATCCCAGACACCGTCCATGTCATGGACTAAGGAACACATACATGGCAAGCAATGCACAGCATTGGTCACACACAATAGTCACCCAGGTGACTGGATGCTGAATACAATACCCACCTGTAAGGGGAAATCCAGAAACTACACCCCTGAGCCACAATGCAGACCATTGTCATGTGGGCTGATGCCAAGGTATACCCATCACCTAGCCTTGTGTAGATGTCTGGAACAGTCAACCACTACACACCCGTGAAGCAATGCACCCATGCATGTCCGTACTGGAACCATGTGTTTGTGTGTGTGTGTGTGTGTGTGTGTGTGTGTGTGTGTGTGTGTTTGTGTGTGTGTGTGTGTGTGTGTGTGTGTGTGTGTGTGTGTGTGTGTGTGTGTGTTTGTGTGTGTGTGTGTGTGTGTGTGTGTGTGTGTGTGTGTGTGTGTGTGTGTGTGTGTGTTGTATAATGCATATGATCACATTCACACTCACTACATCCCCCATTGGCATACTGAAGCATACTGTCCAATGTCAGACACCTCCACATACCCTTTGCCCATATAACCTCTGTATGACCCCTGTGGTGCATGTGATACCTGCACAGTAATGTGTTGTGGCAATCTCACTAGTGATGAGTTGTATTCCATGCCCTGCCATGTGTTTCAATGTATGCGCATCCCTGTGAGAGTATGGCTGTGTTGATACTGGCACCTGTTCATGTAGACAGGCATGTGTACTGCACCTACCATATCACTACCATATCCCTATTGCAGATACCACTCACCATCACATATACGTTTTGAGGGCTCCTCAACATGTAACCTATGTGGTGCATCTGATAACTGCATGGAAATGTAATAGCACGGCATAGTCATCAGGGGTTTGATACTCTGTGCTGGTAGGTGTGTGACACAAGCATGCTTACGTTTTACTCTCCTACCCCTCCCTGACTTTACTTTGCCTCTGTCTGCCTCTCTCACTCCCTCTCTGGTGGATGTGGAGACCTACACCTGCTTTGCGTAGGCAGCAGCATGTGTATTTTAATTGATGCTCATGATCAGCTGATGGCAACTGCACAAATTGCATCCCTCCTCTTGCTGATTGCATGTGAAACAGCTGTGGTAACATTCCTATTGCCAACTACATGGAAACACACTCCAATATCTAGGAACATCATGTTGGTGTTGGGCCTTTTCATTCACTGTGAGCAGGAACTTGTTCTGTTGTTTGGCAAACAGCATCTCAGATGGATTGGGGATTTACCTATGACAGCATACACTGTGGAAACAGGGCAACACACAGGAGAGGGGTGTGCCTGACCTGACTACAGACTGTAAGTGCTGCTATATTGCATTTGGAGTAATGTTGGTTTAACATGGTGTGTGTGGATATGGCTGTCCTATATGTTTTAATTACTGCCATGTCAGTGCTATGTTTATGAGGGAACCCCTTCTGTAGGGTCATCTGCAGACTGGGCAGTGTGTGGTGTCTTTTGTTTTATGTGTTACCCACAGATCACCTATCTGTTGATTGCAGAAGGTAGTATGATGATTGCAGTCTGTAGATGGTTACAGCCGTGAGAGTTACTGACTTCATATCCCTCATAGGACATATGTTGCAACAAATCTTGTTACAACAGTAAATGTATGAGGTTATCACAGCAACATGTCATTATTGGCCCTGTATATGTGCCTCCAGCCACAACTCTGTCAACCTTTGTGCATATGACATGAAGTAAGAGGAGCATATGTGCTGTACACCATAATTAGTGACATCATAACTGATAAGCCAGTGAGATATCAGACTGCTACACATGTTATGTATAGTAGGGGTTATGTCTGATGACATCACCTGGACATTCTGTGGTTGTGTGTACAGTACTGAGGTCTGTGTACATAAGGTGAATGTCGACAGTGTGTGTATTGATAATATGTACATTGGCCTGTGTACAGACTGTGGTAGATGTCATTGTTCTTGGTCCCATTCTATCTGATGTTACATGCTGCTCCACTGTATGTTACCCTATCGGCTTACATGTTTGTAGGGCCATACACACACATGTTCCATACCATAGACAGGCATCAGACCACACTGTGCAGTGGCCCAGTATATGAAGGATTAGCGTGTGAGTGGCACATATGAGGATGGCGTTGAACAAATAGTCCATATACTGTAAAATAACGCTAGCATACCATGCGTGGCTGTGGCTGTGTTCACATTGGCTGTGGTTATGCACTTTCACACTGATGTATTGTACTCTGTGCTGTGACATGTCTGTAGAGCCTGCTGTATATGCAGGTACATGTGCATTCTTCAATAGGAAATGTAGGCCAGTGGTGAGCCAGTCTGCCTGTAGCCTGTACAGTGCTTTGTTACATGCCTAGCAGCTTAGTGTACATTCCCAGTGAGATGTCATGTCCAGATACTTGCCAGATGTACTGTTGCTGGTCCTCCCTCAGCAGTCATGTATGTCATACAGAGCAGTGGGATGCTGTACAGATGTATGTCAATAACTAGTGGGTAGTATATGGCCATGGTGCATCTGTAACAGTGGATATTATGTGTCAGGACAGACAGGGGTGGGTGAATGCATAACCTATGGGGGCAAATGTATACCAGTCGTTATGTGTTATACCCATCTACATGGCTGTTAACATTCATATTGTCAGGCTTGGCCCACATGTCTTGCAATAAGGGGTTCTGTGTACACCTGTGGACTGTCCAGAGTGTGTCAGAATGTCGACATATATTAGCCAATATTTCTGCTGTAGTCCTCAGGAGCATTATGTGCTAGCAGCGGTACTGTACTATGATGTTCTTAGGATGCCTGTCAGTAGCCATTGGTGCACATTTTAAAAGCAGATGTGACCTCACACACACACCATGTCTGTGAAGACAATCCCTATTACAGTAGCAATAGTCTACAAATATACCTGCTATATACACCTGACATCCCCATGCACAGACATTACAGACAGCAGGTAGCAATATCTCTTACAGGAAAACCTGCACACCCAGGCCAGCTACATATTTGTAGAAGGTTCCAGAACTACAGAAAGAGGGTGAGTAGAGTTGTGTTATGCTTTGTATAGTGCCGGTGTTGCAGGGTTGGTGTGTACATACTAGTTTACCTTGGAATGCAGTCTGTCTGCATAGCTCTCAGCTGTGGGCCTATCCTTTTGATGGCCAGAGGTGTGCCTCTCATGTTTTGTCTGTCCACCACACAGGTCCTGTGTCAGATATTTCACTGGCAGTGTGTGTGTTGAGTACTATCAGTACATGGCTACATCCATTTATGTTTCTAACCTCAAATCCCTGATTAAGGGTATGTTCAGACAATCCTGTAACACCAGTGACTCGCTTAGTGTATGGCAACAGTTTTCCACATATGGGCCTGTGTTCCAGCCTCTGTCCTCCACCTACATACCAAGCTTTGCACATATGACATACTGTCAGGGGTTGTGCTGTAGTGGGCTGTGAGTATATCATGCTGGCATTCCTGCCATCAGTCCACTGCTGTTGTATCCCCAACACATACTGTGGGGCTGGGGCCATAAAGGTGTGGGCTTCACCTACACAATACATGTGTGCTCTTATGCACTCCAGAAGCCAGTGTATGTAACAGTGGTATATGGCCCTGTATTATTGAGCCTTGGGGGGATACACCATAAATAACCTAGGCTGTTACAACATGTGGGGGTATCAGGGGTGAGCTGCCTTCAGGTATCTGGATGTACATTACCATACAATTTACCTATATTTAAATTAATTACATAAATTGGGTTAATGCAGGCCTACTGTCTCCTGCCATACATACTGTTCTGTTTGTCAGTGTGCTTGTGATGGTGTCAGTTATGCCTTTTTATGTAACAGTTACATCCCATTGTGTCAAGTGAGGTCTTTATGACCTAGTGATTGTGCACAGTGTGTAGATAGAGGCTGCTGAACTATACACCTGCATTACTTACTATTGATTGTTTGGTATCCTGTGGCCCAGTCTGTCTTTATTATTGTACTATTTGAAGGGCTCGGCCTGGACAGCAACATTTGTAAACCTTTCCAGACTACTGTATTAGTATAACTGTTTCACAGTTGCATTACTCTGTTTATATGGATGTTAGTGCCTGAACAGCTATATGACGTGGCATATACAACCGTAATCTTACACAAATAAAGGATTTCCAGTTAAGCAAACCTGTGTGTGGTGTTATATCCTATGAACTCTCTGTGGGTATATGTTGCAAGCAACGACTGTGATTTGCATGACTGGCTCATACAGCGTCCAGTTGTTAAGGTGTTAACTGTAGGCATAGTGGCTGTTCCATATTGTGTGCACCCTTCTACATATGTATCTTACTGTACATATCTCTGCGTATGTATATATGTATATCTGTATCTGCATATATGTGAATGTGTATATGTATCCTAGGGATGTTGATAGCTTCCACATTGTACATTTCCTATGGGAGCCAGACTGTACTACATGATATGTTACCGATACCAGCCTGACATCATACAGGTGGGATGTAGTACTGTTAACATCTTGTGCCCATGTCATGTCAGGTCCTGGTTATGGGATCTGCAACACGTGGTAGTGTATTGCAGGGCAGACGTGTTTGGCTGTGGGGAGTATACCTATTTGTACAAGACATATATTGTTTGAGGCCTCTCAACCCCATTAATGGTGCATGTGGACATACATGTTTTTTTCCCATTGTTATCTACAAATGTATGTAAGTATATACCTATATATATATATATATATATATATATATATATATATATATATATACTTGTATAAATATAACTATGTCCGTATAAACCTACATAGATATATACACACACACATATATATATATATATATATATATATATATATATATATATATATATATATATATATACATATATATATATATATATATATATATATATATATATATATATATATATATATATATATATACATATATATATAGATATGTTGTATCTGTTTGGATATTAATATATTTACACACACATACATTTACATGTTGGAATACATTCTCTGTACTGTTGAATGACTGGGCGGAATGATATGTTTGTGAATACATCACAGTTATGTATATTTGACATAGCTTAGTGGTAAATTACTTTTTCTATAGTATGCAGGGTCCTGGGTTCAAGCCTTGCAGAGGTTGTTTATTTTGTTGCTGGGCAGAACAAGGGCCATTGGATACAGAGTGATTAAGGCACTTTTGAGCAGTTGTAAGCTGGTTTGCGTGAAGGTAAGCACTTCTAACTTTTGGTTACAGTTTCTTATACTCAGTTAGCTTCTAAATTGCTTAACCAGTGTAGGCATTGCTTATCTCCAGGCAAACAGGTTTAGCTCACTTACTAGTGCTTAAATATGCTTACTACTGCTTATTGGTGCTTAAACCTGCTTACTAGTGCTTTATTCATTATAACACTGGCTCCTCACATGTGCATTTACTGCAGTACTCCATTTCATAAATATATCTTATTTAGTGGATTATGCAACAAAAATATTAGTCATAACATACTTTGCCATGGAAAATGGAATGTGCTGCAGTGGGACTCAAACCGGGAATGCCTGCTTGTAAGGCAAATACAATGCCCACTATACTATTGCTATACTGTTTCATTTGCATATATCTTCCTTGTTATCCTCTTCAGCCATTTAAGCTGCATTAACTGTAGCTAAGTGATGGTCACACCCGTGCACCTACGGTTAGCTTTAATCAGATTTAAAAAAAAACACAGGTTTGTTCATTTTATTTCTGTATACTTTTGCTGTTGTACACGAGGGGGACTGTTGGTGGGGATATGCGGACACCTATGAGTGGCCGCGCACATTTCTTACCCCTTTTTGTTCTATTCTTCATTGTGGGGGTGTGTATATTCTGAGAGTTCTGCTGTCAGACACGCCCCTTGCAATCTTACATGCTCTATGTAAAATTAGGAGCTCAGGCAGCGCGTCTCATTACTATGCATGGTGCGCTGCCGCCCTGTTCCTAAACGTCCACCTCCATGCAGGAATAAGCTAGTCCTGCACAGAGGAATGGTAAATCCTGGGGCACAACATTTATAACTTAAGACAATAATGCAGATAGTGTTACAATTTTTACCTAAGTTAGAGTATGACAGTTTGTAAATGGGATTTTGGAATGGTAATTCAGGTATAAAAAATGAAAAAAATAAATTAATAAGAATCATGGAAGATGAAGGCAATAAGAACCAAATGCTTTATTAATATCAGGCATAGATGGTAGTGCTGTAATGGAGAAACAGTTATAGCTTTGAATAATTAGGGACTCTGGGTCTCTTCTTTAATCCCTTCCCATAATGCATTCATCTTTCTCCATTGGAAAGAACAAGTAGTGTCTCTAGTAAATGGTTCACAGAGAGACATGAAGAATTTATTGACATGTCTCTACAATTTTGTATAGATAGTTCTTTCATCTTTCCTGGAATTACAGCCCTATCATGGTAAAGGGCTATTGTGCACTTACTATCCTTGGAAATATACTTCTAGGAGCTTTATTCCCCTGTTAACATCTGCCTTGATCATAGGATCATATGAGGTTACTAGGCTAATGGCCCTGGGGCACTTACAAGCCTAGCCAAGAGTTTATCCCCAAAAAGAAACCTCAGTCTGCACCTGTTGCCCCTGGGGAACTCCTGGGATGAATTTGTGTTTTCCCATTCACTCATCAAGGTTGCGCTTGAAGAGGGTCAATGAGGTGCTCTGTTTGACATGTATGGGTAGTCTGTTCCAGAGGCGGGGCATCCTCTGGGAGACAGCCTGTCTCTTCAGCAGGTTTTGTTAATGTCACATATTAGGTTCAGGCCTTTTGAGCGGGTAGTGCATGAGGAGTTAGACTTACAGATATCGAGCATCTCTAGTAGGACAGGGTCTGGGATTGCCTTGTAGGTGAGACAAAGATCACCCCTGAGCAATCTGTATGATACCAAGTAGAGTGATAGTGATTTGAGCCTGTCTGCATAGGACAGGCATTGGCGGCCATGGATTCTCTTTGTGAAATATTTCAGTGGCCTTTCCAGTTGGTGCAGATGTTTGGAGAGGTACAGCCCAAACAGGGCATTGTATTCAATTATTGGTTTAATGAGGGAGTAGTATAGAGAGGTAAGAACCTACTTTTTTCTGGATGCAATCTCTTTACTTATGAGATGAACCAAGTAAAAGCCTTTTCTGACCACTGCTGCTACATAACGGTCAAATGTGAGGTTGTTATCAACTTGAGTGCCCAGGTCTCTTACCAAAGGTTGTGTGCTTAGGGGGTTGCCATTGATGTGGCAATCAGTATGAATCGTGCTTTTGCCAAATGGTATGATGACACATTTTTTGCATTTAGCTTGAGGCCATGACTTTGGCAGCAGTCATTAGTTACTGTGAGACTCACTTGCAGTATGTTAACATAATTTGGGGAGTCCAATGACAGCACCCAACTTACAGGCATTGGCAAACACGGTCAGCCACTGGCCTTTTGTCTTTGCTTGTACTTCTGAGAAATAGATGCCAAACAGTAGGGGTCCCAGGACAGATCCCTGGGGAATTCCACTAGTGACAGGTCTGCTATCAGAAGTGGAGGTGCCTATTTTGACTTTAAGTGTACTGTCAGTGAGCCAGTTGGCCACCCACCTGATGAGATAGGGATTTATGCCAAGTTGTGTGAGCTTTTCGATGATCCCCGATTAAGGGATTCTGTCAAAGACCTTGGTCAAGTCAAGATAAGCTGAATGTACTGACTTTCCCTCATCCAGGGTCTTGGTGACAGTCTAAAAGAAGTCAACCAGATTCAACAGGCAAGATTTGCCCTTGATGAATCCAAAGTGGCTGTGGTCAAGCACTTGGAGATTGCCTATGTCCTTGTTTATGAGATCCATAACAATATGCTCCATGGAGTCACAGATCAGATTTGTCAAGCTAATGGGGAATAGTTTCCAGGGTCAGTAGTGGCACCGACTTTGTGCAAGGGGATGAAAATGGTGGTTCCCCACTCTGCTGAAATGATGCCAGTACTTAGGCTGTGATTGAATAGGGTGCTCAATGGTGAAGCCAGTTCTTGCTGGAGATGGTGGAGATTACATCCTGGGATACTATCAGGTCCCATGGAACCTGTGTTTTTTGCCTTGGATAGAGCCTGTAACATTTGATCTATAGAGATGTGAGGTACGTGACAAGTATCAGGGATGTCAAAAGGGCCATTGGGGGGACAGGGGGGTGAAGTTTGTGCTGAACCTATCTGCTGGCAGGTTGGCTGAGTCAACAGGATCATTGTAAGTGATATTGTTAAATACTAATTTAGAACAAACCTGGGCTTTGTCACAGAGGTTCCTGATGTAACTGAAGAAGACTTTATGGTTTCCCTTTGTTATGGAGGTTAGTTTTGATTCATAATGGGCCTTGGAGATTTTCACTAGTTATCTAATTTGCTTGTTGAGGCTAAGAAGGGAGTTTTTCCAGTTTGGAATCTGTTCCCTTTTACCCTTGGACAACAGTTTATTTCTTTTGTTGTAAAGCCTGTTGATAGAGGAAGTCCACCAAACAGGTTTGTGTTTCCTTGAGGAGCAGGCTTTAGTGCTATTGTGCATGGCTGAGTCCATGCAGTTGTACAGGTGATTTTAAGCTGCACTGGCATACTTCTCAGCATAGTTGTCTGCATCATCTGGGGGTGGTGGTGTGAAGCTATAGATATCCTCCCTTAGGAGGTTGTAGTCAGCTTGACAAATTTTTTAGCTTGATTTCGGCTGGGGGTGGTTGGGGAGCTAGAAACTTCAAATGAGTCAGTCCAATGATCTGATCTAACCAGGGAAGGACATACTATGTGAGTGGTGGAGCGGTCACCCATGTTGGTGAGAACAAAGTCCAGAATGTTATCTCCCCTTGTGGGAGAGGAAACAAGCTTGTCTATTGTGTTAGAACTGATGAAGTTGAGGAATCATTGAGACAGTGCGTTAGTGCATGAATAGTTTACCCAGTCTATGGTGGGGTAGTTGAAGTCACCAAGGATCAGAGTGCTAGGGGGTACCTTGATGGAGTCTAGTAGATCCAGGTAAGAGGAGTGAGTGCCCTGAGTCGTAGATGGAGGTCTATGTCTCACTATAACCTGGATGGGTGTCTTGCCAACTGTCAGTTGTACCTGGAGTAGTTCCAGTGCATCATGACGGCAAACCAGTCTGGAGGTGTGCCTGTCCTTGATGAAGATAGAGAATTCACCACCCTTAGTCTTCCCGACCTCATTTTGGGGTCAGAATGTGTGGAATGAGGTATAGCATGTAAGGCAGGGGTGCTGTCTGCAGCCCTGAACCAAGTTTCCATGAGCACACAGACATTAGCATCTTCCATTGCAAGGAGGGCTTCCAGGGAGTCCATTTCGAGTTTAGGTTCCTAGCATTAAGCAGCATGACCTTCAATTTGCTTTTTCACAGATCTTTTATGTTGGAAGGTTTGTCTTTGGGACATTGCCTAAAAAAAGGCACAATGGGGGAGGTGAGAGCCTCGGCCATGATCCAGATACCCAGTGGTGACAGGTGAAGGCCATCTCTGGCAAAGCCTTGAGGCCTGTCGACCATGCCATCCCAGGCAGACAGATACTGGACCCCCTTGCACTGACTACAGAAACTAAGCCAATTGTTGAAGTCAATTAATTTTTGTTGGTATTGTGGTATCATTCTTGGTGAAGGTAAGATGTTGCTTAGGGCTAGGGTCATACCTGCCTGGATCACTTACTCTGAGAGTTCAATTATGTCTTTCTTCATATAGTCCAGGGAAGTACGTCTTAAGTCATTCACACCATGTACAATGACAGAGTCGTACTTGTTCTTGTTATGCAGAGACGTAAGTGTGTGTGTTATGTGGTGGATTCTGGCACCAGACAGACAAATGACCATGACCTTCTCCTTGTCGAGCCTGGTGAGGGGGACATCGGTGTGTCTCACAATGGAGTCACCAGTGACTAGGGTGTTTGGTTTACTGTTATGTCTTGTGGGCTGTGATGGTTTATTGTTTTGCCTTATGGGCTGTGTTTGTGAGATACTGGTGTGTTGTCTGCTGTGTGTGATGTGTTTGATGTTGTGTATGGAATGTTTGTGAGTGTCTTTTGGAGGTTTCTGTTGTTTAGGTATTTTTTTATTGAGGACATTTGCATAGGTGTGTGTGTGTGTGTGTGTGTGTGTGTGTGTGTGTGTGTGTGTGTGTGTGTGTGTGTGTGTGTGTGTGTGTGTTGTGCTTGGCTATGTGATTTGAGTGGTGTGGTGTTTGTGCTGGCAATCTCCGCTTTGTCAGGATTACTGACAGTGGCACAAGAGAGCATGGACTCCAGGCTACTGATGTGCATGCATTTCTTGCAGGTGGAAAAATTATGTGGTAGGAGAAGAGGGTTGTCAATAAACATGAGGCAGTTGCTACACTGTCTCACTATGCCCATGTCAACCAGGCTGGCAGGCGAAAGTGATAGAAATTGTCCAGACATAGTTATCCAAATGTTTGGGCAGACTTATGAAGAGAGGGGTTTGTTAAAGATTTGTCCACAAGAGCGTAGTCCCCAAAAACCTTCTTAAATGTAAAGTAACTGGCCTGAAGCACAAGTGCTAAGACCAAAGCTGAAAATGCTTAGAATAACAGATGCATTTAATTAGGCTACTAACAAGCAGTAATAAATGCAGCACAATAAAAGCACTTGAACGCTTATGAGCATATAGCAAAAATAAGGTAATAAGGTACGAAGAACACAATTACAGTAAAAGCAGCTGAATAAAGTGCATTTTTAACTGGAAAGGGAGGCAACAGAAGATAGTTCAAAATCAGGAATCTAAAGGGGTTGGCCTGTCCAAATGCTCTCTCTCTCTCTCTCTCTACATAGTACACTGAGCTGATGAGATAGGAGAGAGAGGAGTGCTCAAAGTCAAAGAAGCAAAGTGATAGTCCAACCCAAATAATCTCAATGAACTGTGTTGAGTGATCAAATGAGATTGGACTGGGAGCAGTGACCAAAATCAGATTTACAGCAGGGGCTGGCAAATCCAAAGCCACCAAGTTTAAGACTAGAGCAACACATGGGAGGGAGGGCAGGAAAAAACAAACAGTGCAGACAACAACAAAGGACAGAAACAATAAAGCAAATTTATAAATACAGCACAGTACATACTGAGTTTCAAAAAAGTATACTTATCAGTTTGGAATATCAGATGTTAATAGATTCCAACTCTGCACACAGGCAGGAGAATTTAGATCTGCTATATCAGCTCTGCACAAATTCACAGAAATGCACTTGGTAATGGAAGTGCAACACAGAAAATACACCTCAGGCAATGACTAACAGCTAAGATTGGCTTCATCAACAACTCCCCACCTGAAACTAGCTTCCGAACTACCCTGAGAAACAAGCAGTGCAGACAACAACAAAGAACAGAAACAATAAAGCAAATATATAAATACAGCACAGTGCAAATTGAGTTGCAAAAAAGCGTACTTAGTTTGGAATATCAGATGGTAATAGATTCCAACTCTGCACACAGCCAGGAGAATTTAGATCCAATGGTCAGAATGGAGGTCAAGAAAAAACATTGTCCAGAAAGTCCACAACAATAGTTCATGTAAGAAATTCAAGGATTTCACATGAAACAGATATATCAGGATCTATCTTTGAAGAAAGATTTGTGGTGGTACTTCCCTATGAGTGCTTGCTAATGGTGGTGATCCTTATAATGAAAACAATTTCATCTTAAAGCAGCTGCCATGTGTGTTGTTCATCCACAAAGGAAATAAAAGAGGTCATGGATGATGATATTCAAGATGTTTGCAGGGCCATGGATTAAGGTGAGCAACCCTTGATAATGTAAATTGTTTCTTGAGCTGTGAACTGTTACCTCAGTACTGTGGACTGAGGTGGATCTTATGCAGGAGATTGAAAACTACCACTATTCACAAAACTAGTTTTGTAACCAAAATCTAAGTGTGACCTTCCTGACATATAGTAGGCTGGATCAATCTTTTTAGATGAAGTTATTTCATCACTTTAATATATTTAACTGTTGGAATTAATAGTGCAATTTCAATACTGGGTTAAGTTACAAGGTAACAAAAATGGCATGTGCGTGATTTGCTTTTCAAGTGCTATCGGTTTGAATGGGACGACACAGACAACAGAGCTGTAGTTACAAGCATGATTATCAGCACAGCTCAGTTAGAGCTGCTCGGACAACCTAAAGGCATTAATAATGAGCTGACAGCAGAGAGTTGTAGCCAAATGTCAGCTTAAATTTATGGAGATGGCCTTAGCTGCTGTTGGTAGACACTGGTGGTAAGAAAAGTCATCTGGTCTAGTCTGATGTTGCACTGGACTTTGCTGATGAAGTGAGAAATGTGTCAATGAAATTTTTTGTTCACTACATGCCCCTTTTCTCAGCTATGTTCAAGAGCTTTTGGTAATTACTGAAATAATTATGTCATGGATGCAAGATGAACACTGATGTTCCTATACAGGTAAGCTGGGCTCACTTTCCATGACAAAGTGAGAGGATCAGAATTTCAGAGAATCTCAGAGTACACCCATTACTCTTATGTATTTAGAGGTGTTATTTCAAATGGTTTGTGAACCTTGAGTATATGCCACGGGATGCCCCTGGATACATCAATGGAGGTGTACCAGGCACATCTAACCCAGCGTTGGTCTAACAGTAGAGCCAGGGTGCACTAGAGTGATTATACTTATCTGTCTGAATACCTGAAATCCCAATACATAGGCTGGAGACTGATGGAATCCTGTTATTTCCTGGCCAGTGTGCTGCTACTGTGAACTTTACTATTAAACACTGTTTGGAAAATGGATAGAATAATGCATTTTTCTTATTAAAGTGTTTCTTTTCTTTAACAAAACATTATTAAATATAGAATAGATGGATGTATAGTTATCATCTAACAGCTAAAGACATAGAATCTTTACGCACCTCAGCTGATTATGGAAAAGTGTAATGTCACCTATATATTTTTGTTACAGAGCTAAAAGCACATGTAGTGAATTTAGTTGTTGGAACAAATAATTATTTTAAATTTTATAATGATTATTATTTGCAGGTTTTAAATGTCACCATAGTAGCAACAGTTCCCTTAGTTATACAAACTTGTTCATTGGATACATTTTGGAAATTCCCTTCTTGTTTTCCTCGAATAATGTTACATTATATTTTAATATATTGGTGACTGTTTAGAGGTAAGTAGTAATGACATGTGTGAACTGTAGTGTTAGTGAAATAACTGATGTGGTGCAGTGGGACTTTGCATGAATGCTGTCAGGAAGACCAAAGAGGCAATAATCTTGTACAGGAGTTTGAGATATGCAGTGGAACTCTTAGAATTACTGCCTGTACAAGCATAACTATTTACACGAAGGACAGCATCAACCAAATCAACTACTGGCTCAGGGAGATTTATAACTGCCAAAGGATTACTATAGTCTGTGAGTGAAGCAGCTTTGAAAGCTAACTAGTGGTTTAATAAGGCACAATATATGTCAGCACGCTGGGGATAGATAAGTATGTCAAAACACCTGAAACATTAAACTCTGATAGAGGAGGGTAAATGGAGAGATGGGGGAAGGGGGGGTACAGAGCTGGTCTGAATCATCAAAACAAAATGAGGTTTGGAAGAAGCTCATGAGATATTAAGAATATAATAGAAGATGAGCTGACCTGAGAGGATTTGAAATGAATAGTGAATGAGGGGACATGGAATACAGGGTACTATGTAATAGCTGAAGGGGATTAGGAAAGACACATTAAAAAGAGAGTCACTGCAATGGAGACAGAGATAGGAGAGAGAGATAAAGGATGATGATGCAGTGAAGAAAAGAAAATAACTAGGATCAATAAGGAAAACAGGGAAGTGAACGCAGCACATTATATGTTATATAAAAAGCTGATAGCAGAGAAAATGCAGACGATAACAGGGACTAGGAGCACTAGCAGATGGATATTTACAAAAGTGCAAGTTAAGTGCTGTGTTAGCAATATCAGAATAAAATAAATAAGATGGACAAGATTGAAAAATGGTTAGCTAAGAGTTAAGCTGACGTACAAAGGATAAACAAGATACTGCCAACAATTAAAAGATGGGGCAGGAAAATCCCTGAAAGTAGAGTACTTATGAAAGAATCACAAGATGACTAGGATATAGTGTTATGCAGCAGGGAAATGTGAGGAGGCTACAAAATGACAGGGTGGAAAAAAGATGAAGGTTGAGCCAGCTGAGGGATGATGGAGATTATGGCAATCCAGGAGTCTCACTGCCAATGTCCTACAAATAAAACTGTGAGCAATACAATAAAGAATTGCTATACTGATGCAGGCTAAGGACTACCTAGTGCAACCATAAAAATAATTAGCCATGGAAGGGCAGGTTACAGATGTCAGCAACAACAACAATGAAAAAGGGAGGTATATTGTGAATTTCACATGTCTGAAGCAGACAGGAATATTCAGTCATGTAGGAATAGCTAACAAAATAGGCTGGTTAATGTGTACAGATTTAGAAATTAAGGAATGTTTTGCAAAGTGTTATCAGGGAATAATGTGCTTTTTCTGATCATGAAAGAAGTGGGTCTTGCAGAAAGATTACAGTCTGGGAATGCTGGGGGAGTTACATCTATGGAAGGTAAAGGAGATATGTATGTTTCTGTAGTGAGATCTTCTTGGATTTGGAGAAAATGTAACATTGTTTATATTTTTCATTATATATGAAGCTAATTTTCATTTGTAAATTACACCTGCAATGTATTCAATTACATGTACATTTACTTGTGGGTTAAATGGGTCGTCATTCGGTATATAATTAATGCCAAAACATATCAGTGCTTATTACTTGGGTGTTTGAAATTAATTTTTCAAACATCATGAACATGGATTTGATGGCCATACTAAATGGTTTATCTGCAGACAAAGATGAAATACATGTTTTTGGGGGAACATTGGGTGATGACACAAGAATAGAGTTGAGTGATAATAACCCTGATATATTATGTAATAGTGCAATTGTCAAGCTTAGTAAGTCCATAAAAAGTCTATCCTACAATGTCTGGCATTTAAAATTGTTTAAAGCCTGTAAAGCAAAGGATATTACTCATTAGGGATTACACACATGGGTACAACCCCTTGTTGGTCAAGATGACAGCATTTTATTAAAGGAATGGGCTGATGCCCAACAGATGGTGTCTATGCATTTTCTTAATGTATTGTTAGCTTTTATGAATGTAGTGTTTCTATATCCAATCTGGAAGTTACAAGTATGTCATGAAATTACATCTTTTGAAAAAATACTAATTTTCAAAAGTTGTTTTGGTAAGCTAACCAAAGACTTGATAGACGTGGAAAAATCAGTTAAAAGATAGGACAATTCACAAATTCAGTAGGGATCTTAGAGATTACAACCATGGGAAACTATTTGGCATACAAAGAAGTGTTACATTTTCTAGTAATGATAACGGATGTATACCCACCAAAAGGAAAAGAAAGAAATCCATTCTTAAAAAGACTTTGAGTATCAGTGACACTTCTGGGGAAGATTCTTCCTCTATTACTGACACTGAGAATGAAAACAGACAAGAGTCATCAGCCCTCGACAAGCAGAATTTGACCAACCATTTAGGACAAAAAGAATGGCTGGTAGGAAACATATATCAGGTATCCACACTAGGGACACTGTTACATCTGTTAGTACCTCAGCAGATTATGGACGTAATGTTCACAATATTTCCATTTCCTCTTTACATTTATCTGATGTCAAAAGACAACTATTGAATAAAGGATTGAACTTTGTGCCTAGATATTTTGTGTCTGAAGCTGAATTTGCCAATGATGTGATTGTTTTTTGTAAACTGCTGAACCTTAAATTACATTTTGGTGTTAATGATAATACAAATGGTAACAGTGCTCAGACAGACTTTAAACTTTGTGAGTTTAAATGTATGCCACCTGCGAACAAGCATGTTGCTAGATTCCAACAATGTGTTCTCAAAGAGCTACACTTTCATTTTCAATCTGGTGCAAGTATCCTAAACAATAATTTATCTAAAAAAGTACTTGAGACCCTGGATAATCTTAAAAACAACAAAATATAATTATAATTCTGTCTGATAAAGGAGGCTCAATAGTTGTGATGGAGTGATCTATGTATTTAGCTGAAGCCAAGTAACAACTATCTAACTGCCATTTTTATTCTAAAATGTTGATTGATCCCACCCACAAATTTAAAGCTGATATAGATATATTTCTTTTATTAGCTGTAGCGGAGGGTATTAGCATGCATGTGGCCTACCATTTAACTAATTTGGATGCTTTACCACAACATCTATACATATTGTCCAAAATACATAAAGATCTCAATAAATGCCCATTTTTTCAGGGAATGGTTCTTTAATGGAACCATTGTCAGCTTATCTCACTAAGTATTTTAACCACTATTACAGGTGGTCAGATCCAGGAATCAAGGTACTACTGAGTTTCTGAATATTTTTGGAGACATGAAATTAGAATCCGGTTGGCTTATGTGTACTTTGGATGTGACAGCATTATAGACAAATATACCACACTGGGCCGGTCTGATGGCATTGGATTATTGGCTTCATTGTATTCCATTGTATAGTCCTTAGTTTAATACCTTTCTGTTTTTTCAATGGAATATGTGCTTAATAAAAATGTTTTTTTTTTGTATTTTAATGGTGAGTGTTATCTACAATTGAAGGGTACAGCTATGGGGCATCTTTTTCCCCTATTTATGCTGACCTTTTCATGGGCTACCTGGAGGAATATATTATATATGACGTTAGTCATAATTTGTTTCTTGATGAGATAGGTATATGGCAAAGGTATTTAGATGATTGTTGGATGATATGGAAGTCAGATTTGTCATACTTGAATGAATTTGTTCACTG
Organism: Protopterus annectens; assembly: GCF_019279795.1. NCBI lineage: Eukaryota > Metazoa > Chordata > Ceratodontiformes > Protopteridae > Protopterus > Protopterus annectens. The sequence continues at coordinate 331,806,626 of NC_056725.1, forward strand.
TTTAAATGAGAACAAACGAGGCATTTAATTTATCATCAAATGTGATATAATTGGATTTCTTTCTTGGATGTTGATATTACTAGAACTGATGGAACGTTAGATACTGATGTTTGTCGTAAACACCCTCAATTTAATACTGTGTTGCATGCCTCTAGCTATCTTCCTAAACACATTATACATAATATTCCCAAGTCACAGTTTTTATATATTCATAGGATATGTTCAATTAGTCAATGTTTTGAACAACAGCAGAAAGACATGGTTACCAGATTTTGCCATCAGGGCTATAATAGGAATCATATAACTCAAATTAGTAATTTTGTACAAAATTAAGATCGTCTCAGTTAGTACAATATCAACACAAAGAATATAAGGGTCAGAGTATTATCAGGCTGATTACCAGTTATGGTCATAATACATCCTTGTTTATGGATTTGATACAGATACATTGGAATATTCTGTTATGAGAAGACAGTTTGTGTAACATATTGACATCTAGATGTCTTTTTTTCATTTAGATAATGCAATACATTGGGGGGGGGGGGTTATTTAATCATTACAAGAAGAAATCCAGTTATGCTACCCCACATCACACTGTGACTGGTGAGGGTATCTTGAGGGGTTGTAGTCCATGTGGTCACTGCTCATTGTGTAAATGGGTTTTGAAAAGCAAGCAGTTTACAAGTATTAATATTTCTAAGGTTCATGAAATCAATGTATTTGGCAACTGTAGTACTGATTGGATTATATATTTAGTTATGTGTACAAGCTCTGCTTTTTATGGCAGACAGACTTCACGTCCATTTAGAATACATTTTATAGAACATCTGAGGGACATTAGGAGCAAACGTGTATCCAATGCCTTATATAAACATACTATCAGACATTCCACTGCACAATTTATGTTTGTTGTGGTAGATAAAATTCAGGGAGCTAGGAATAATACAGCAGGATGGCATAACATTTTGGATAAAAAGGAGAAACAGTGGATAATTAGACTAGGTGGGTTATTTTTACCTGGTCTTAATGAGCATTTATAATTATTCGCTGGTTATTTGTTTTTTTCATTATATATATAGTGTATCTAAAGTCTGCTATGACTTTGTTTATAGTATATCTAATGTCTGTTTCTTCCTTTACACTAATGAATACTCTACATCTTTATAGTCTTTTCCTTAAAGAATTAATAGACCATGGGCAGGATTCATGAAGGCTTGCACGGAGTGTAAGAGACGTGCAACACTCCATGCAAGCCTCGCGATCCAGGAACAGCCCTAAACTCCATGTAAGAGACAAGCTAAAACGTCTCTTACACGGACTGGGTGTGGACATGCAAAATACCTCACTTGCAGCTGAAAGGTATGCAAATGAGGTATATTAGCAATCCACGAAGCAGAAACCAGTCCGTATAAGAGACGTTTTAGCTGCAGAAATGTACTCAGTTGACAACTGAGTACGTTTCTGCAAATTCCACAACGGAGCCATGTCAGCTCCAAAAAAAGGGTGCATATGACTCAGGCAGCATGCCAATGGCCAAATATGTGGCCATTGGCAATATAACCCGATAGCAAAATATTAAAAATATAATTTTTTTTTTTCGGCGATCGCCGATGTTTAAACCCAGCGCAGCCCCGCACAAACGGGCTGCGCTGTATAAAACCATAAAAAAGAAGGTTATAAACCCACAAATGTGGGTTTCATGCAATTCATGGAATGACAATGCAGGGACCAGCAGACCAAAAACAACATGGCCACCGTGTAGTGGTTGCTAAGGGGGGAAGCTGAGTCTAAGACATGTAACTAAGCATTAGTAGGCAATCTCATGTAAATGAGGGTTAGGATACTGAATCTCACAGTCACATAGCAAATGTGCACAGTCTGAGTAGTGTAAGAGATACATAAGGGGGAGGAATAGAGTAGGAGATAGGTGACATCACAGGGGGGAATGGTAGAAAGAAATGGAGTTCATTGGAGGTCAGTGTAACATGACAGATGACAGATACAGATCATGGAAAGAGGTGTGTGACTAGATAAGTCATGGAATGTCAAGAAATGGAAGGTGTACACTGTTACTTACACCAAAGTTTCTTGCTGGGCATGCATGCACAAGTGTGTGTGCCATGAAGTGAGAGTAGGGCAGTGTGCGCGCGTGTAAGGCAGACTGAGCATGTGGGAGCGTGTTGGGAGATGTTTAACACTGTCTGCGCGGGTGTGCATGCGTGTAGGGCAGGCTGAGTATGTTGGAGGCTGTTGGCAGATGTGTAACAGTGTTTGCGCAGGTGTACACGCGTTTTAACCCGAATAAGTAGATTCTGAACCGTGTAAGCATGTGTGCGCACGTGTAAGCCACTGTGAGCGTGTTTCTGATGGTATGCACGTTGCTCCCCCCCTGAGGAAACAGACAGGAAAAAGGAAGCAACAGAATTAATAGGAAGCTAGCAGGGATAACTGCTGAAGCTAGCAGGTGAAAACAATTAGAAGTAGGCAATTACACAGGCAGAATAGTAGCCCAGCCCAGCACTTAAAACTCTGCAAACAGTAGTGCAGGACATTTCTCTTAAGAGACACTGCAAGACAGGAGTAGGCTAATAGAAGTGAAAACTGAAAAAGCTTAACTCAGAGCAGAAATGTTAGGGGCTGCCATAGCTGTCATAATGAGACATAGGTGACTTGCTGAGGGTGGTGACAATGCAGATGGTGCCAGACAACCCACAGTGAGGAGACGGAGAAGAGTGTACAGGCCCAGGGTCACCTACCACGGGTTACATGAGCTGGAGATAGTAGAGCGCTATAGAGTGGACAGACAGCTCCTGCAGCAAATAGTTGAGCTGTGCAGGCCACGCCTCACACACAGAACCAACAGAGGGGAACCCATCCCAGTGGAAACCAAGGTATGTGTTGGCCTAAGAATACTAGCAACAGGTACCTTCCAGAGACCAACTGGCAATATGATGGGGATATCACAGGCATCAGCCTCCAGGGTACTGCACCAGTTCCTGGATGCCATGTCAGCACATGTCGGTGATCATGTATATTTCCCCAATGCCCGTGAGGTATTGGCCAGCAAGATGTGCCCCCATTTATGCCAACTTAGTTTTAGCACAATGGGAATCTGAATTTATATTTACTTGTACTTTTTGGCATAAGGTACTGCTATATTTGCGTTATTTGGATGATATACTTATTTTTTTGGGGGGTACAAAAGATGAATTCAATGATTTTATGGTATATCTAGGACAGACCACAGATTTTTTAAAATTTACTAGTCATATTTTTGATAACGATGTTGAATTTTTGGACATTAAGTTGACTATTGCTAACAACAGATTTGAGTCAAGTCTATTTAGAAAGAAAACATACTCAAATTTGTTGCTACACTTCGACAGCTGCCATCCACTTCACCAAAAAAGAAACCTGGTTAAAGGTCAGATGGTTAGTCTGTCTAGAATTGTTAGTGACAATTATGTTTTTGAACAGGAATTACAAACACTTATGAGTATGTTTTTTGCTACAGGATATCCCCATGAGTTTGTTTTAAAAGTTAGCCAAGAGATAAAATCAAGAGGCTGACCACATACAAACCTATTATTTTATATGGACTAGTAGGGGCAGAAAAATCAAATTCTATTGTAGCCAGAAATGATACCTTTATTATTCCATTTAATGACAAAACACAAGAGATAGTCAACATTGTTAAAGAAGTATGGGTTAGTATTATTGATTCAAATGTGGAGCTTTCCAATATTTTGGGTAATTCACCAAAAATTACTTACAGTAAAGGGAAAAATCTGAAGAATTTATTTGAATCTACCACTAACATGGATTTGATGAGACATTCTAGAATGAGTAAATGTGGTGCTTGTCATTTGTGCAGATTTATCAATGATGGTCCATATATTTCTATTTTTAACTATGGGAAGACCATTAAATGTCCAGGCCATTGTAATTGTAATTCCAGCATGGTTGTCTATGCTGCATCTTGCACAGCCTGTCAAGCATTCTACACAGGGAAAACTATTAGGAAGTTAAAAACTCATATTATTGAACATTTAAGTGATATTAAGAGACACAAGTCTACAAGCATGTTATTTAATCATAGTATCAGTTGCTCAAACTTTAAAAGATTTCTTTTTTTCGTCATTGACAGAATACCACAAAATATACACAAAGGGGGAGACGAAAAAACTATGTTAGAAGCTAAAGAATGCTTATGGCAACTTAGACTAAATGCATGTAAATGGCCTGGCATTAATGAACAAATAGCAATAACCAGTATTCTTAAACTTAGATCACATTTTTTATGAACTAAAGAAAATTGTTTATGAATAATTTTTATGAATTTTTAGCACTATTTATTGTTTGATATTTATTATGGAAGTTTATTTAAACCGTGACTGATTTTTTATATTTTAATATAATATATATATATTCTTATTAATGAAATTTTGTTATCAATATTTATTATTTATTTTTACAATTATAATTACATAACAAAAATTTCTACACATATTATGATGAGTATATTAGTTATTTTATAACATTTTTCAATATGTTATACATTCCATGTTCAATATTGATATTTATATTTATATTTATATTTATATATTTATATCAATATTTTAACAATTAATTACATTTACATTTAAATATTTATATATTTATATTTAACATACATATTTATATCAATCATATTGGTTTAGATTTAATTTTATGATTATAAATATATAACACAATATAGTTATTGATATACATTACTAATACAACTGAAGTAATTATTATTTTTTATTATTCTTACCATATCATACATTTTTGACATCTTTTTATTGTCCTTTAACTAGTACAAGTTTTTATGCTTACTGTCTCTTTTAGGAAATGAGAAATTGCCTACTTGATTATTTTCAATTATTATCCAATTATGTAATTAATTGTTTTTGAGGTATGTATATAAGGGATGAAGTGTTAGGTATGTTTGTACTCTGATGAAGCCCCTGGTTAGAGGGTGAAAACGCTTAGTATTTGGATTGTATCATGATGTGTCTTCTTGTTTGGTAATTTTTAACATTAAAGTTGTTGGAGTGACCAGGATCCATGGTTCGCTGTTACTTTTTGCTTACTGGTTTATTCAACTAGTGGACTTTTAGGTCATGTGTGATGCCCAGGGCATAATAATGAATATGTGTGCTGGCTGCCCTGGGAGTTACCACGATTCCCACATCTGGGATTTGACACAGCTGTACCAGACATTTGCCAATGGGGACATCCCACACGGACACCTACTGGGGGATGCAGGTTATGCACTGGAGCCGTGGCTGATGACACCCATCAGAAACACACACACACCTGAACAGGAATGCCAAAATGAGGCACACGCACAAACACGTAATGTAATAGAGCATGTGTTTGGGCTGCTCAAGTCACGGTTCCGGTGTCTGGACACATCTGGTGGAGTCTTGCAGTACACACCAACTACATGTACCCAAATTGTCATGGTATGTGCTATGCTACATAATATGATCTTGTGAAAACAGCTGCAGCAGGACCAGCATAGGGCCGGGCCAAACATCCTCCCCACCATTGCCAAGGCCATCATAGGCAGAGCATGACTCGGAGGAGGAACAACCTGAGCCTGCCCCAGTAGGCAGAAGGAGGCGTGCCCAGTATGCCCTGGCCTTGGCAAAGAGGCAACGTATAGCACATACACTGGCTCAGTAGGAACCCTGGGAATGATACCCCCTCTGACTCACTCAAATAATAACATGGATGCCTAAAATGACATGACCTGCTCACAAACATGTACAGGGAAGTGCAATATGCGCATCCGACAGAGGCAGCCCTGCAGCACCACCTGAGGCATGAATGCCATGTGTTAAGTAATGTAACACCATGTACTATATGCACACCTGAGCACCCTGACTAACATCCACCATCACCAAGCATGAAGCCACAAAATGACGATGGGATGATCAAGTGCAATAACTGGCTAAAGTAATGCAGTTAGTCAAAGGGGAGCCAATGTGTTTCAGGCTGGGAAGACATGCGGAGCATGACATGATGCACCACCTGCTAAAGGTGGCGTGCACCTATCATGCAATGCCCCATGGATACTGGCAAAGGCTGTCAGTACCCACAGCATGCCCTGAATAGATATGTCTCAAAACACAAACCCACCTTCATAGGTTCCACAAGGGATAGGAACCTAGATGTAATGCTACCCAATGACAGATGTCAAAACAGCAAGATGTGTGCAGTGTAAACACACACAGTATGGAGAATGTAGATACCAGTCCTGTAATAGAGAACTGGGTCAAGGCTCACATCAGCACCCTAACACTACGAGGTCACACCTCATACTGTGCTGTACAGCCGCAAAACATGGAACAAGCTACAAAAGGAGGGTGACTAGCAAGAAATGTCAAGGATAACCACACCCCCATGTTGGTACCACAACAAGAAGCAGCATGGATTAGCCATGGTCAAATACCAATGGCTAAAACTACCTCCCAGTATATAGCCTGCTGCAGACTACTGTCCTAATACCAGGAACTGCACCTGGCCTATGTCGGAATACATGAATATATCAAGCCCCCCAAACCACATTATATTTCTTGACTGAAAATACCCAGACATACACCGGGAGCATTATACTAGCACCAACACAGTAGGAGAAAATTTCCCAGAATCCATAAACCAAAATCACCAGGAACAATGTACCACTCCCACAAGAGGGGTAAGCATACTGGATGTGATAATCAGCAACATGTGTACTGGATGGCAAGATGAGAAGTGTACCCCTCACTGGTAAGATCAGACCATAGAGTAATCACACTGGATATACACATCCTGACCCCAGTCCCTGGCCAGAATACCACAGTGAAAAACATGTGTAAAGCATAGGTTGCAGCCCTCCAAACTGATGTTGAATCCACGAAAGGCCCTGTGCAAGTGCAGAATATGGGACACACCACAGAACATGTTATACAGGCATTCCATGAACACAGCCAGGAATGCTTGGAGTATGCAATCACAAATAACAACAACACACAATGCCATGCACGCAGGCATCTGGCATGCTGCACTCCAGCCATTACCAAACCATGCAAGAGAATGAGGAAGCTACCACATGATAGAGCAAACATAAAAAGGGAAGTAATCACTGACCAGTAGTATGGCAATAACATATGTCCACACATACAGTCCACTAAGTCCAGCCACAACAAGTAGAATCTGTGAATCCAGAGGCAGTGTGACACCAGTCCCAAGTACACAGACAACCACAACACCCCCCAATAAATACAAATATATGTGATAGATGCAACCATGTATCCAAACCAGAGGTTGAGCTCCATCAACTCAGTACTGTCAAAACTAGTCAGGAGGAGAAGATAACTACATACACCACAAACCCAGTCCCACATAGACCTACCACAACTGTAAACCAAACACATAAACACAGACAAATATTCCCGGAGGCCTTAATTACAAACACACCACACCAACAGAAGCCTTCAAAGCAGATCACAAGCAACCACAACCTTCAAACATAGCACATGCAACAAATAGTACGCAAAGCTGGTGTGCCAAACAGTCACAGGCCAGAAGGAGAGACAACATGCCTGATACAGTCGTAATAGGTGTCTGTATAGGCAGGCATACTGCTGTCCCACTCACCAGGCTGAACAAGGGAAAGGGTAGAGTAAGCTGCCTGTAGGCTGCCACAAAATGCCACATAACACAAGTACACAGGTCACCCCAAAGCAACCAGAAATATGATGCACTCAATGTCCATGCTGGTGTGAATTACTTGAGATGTACCTCCCTGGTCAACATGAAAAGAGACATGGATGTTCCCTCTGAGTATGTACCCCAGGCCGGTATGACACTGGCTGTGTGCAGCATCCAACCCTCACCAAGAATGATGCCACAGTACAAACACAGAATGCTCATATTTAACAGCTGGCACAGTTACAGCTGTCAGTCCAAGAGGGTCTAATGTCTGTCTGCTTGAGATGTCAAGCATGACAAGCCATGCTGCTATTCCAGGGATGGCTTGCACCTGTTACCCTTGTGCGTCTGGATACTGGATAAGGCCTTTTCCGCCTCCATAGAGCCGTATGTAGGCAAGGCCAAAAAGACTACCCACCACCCTAGAAAACATAAGTGGTAGGAAACATAAGGGTAATGCTGACCAATGCCAGATGTGTAAACTGCAATATGCATGCCCCTGAGGCACTTCCCATTATGGAGAACATCAATGTCTGTGCAGTGACAGAAGCCTGCTGCAAGCCTAGTGATAGCACACCAGCACTATTAGGTTATACCACATATCATGTGTTATGGCCCCAACACCTGCACCAAAACATCAAAGGAGGGGGAGTATCCATATGCAGCACAGACACCCATATGGCCAGGTAACTGACAATGCACAAAGCAGTGGAGACCACCCATGTGCACCTAACTGTAGTCAAAACTGCTGTACAGTCTGTAGCATGCGACAGGCCACACTCTCACACACAAGAACTCCACCCAGACATCCTGAAGACACTGGACAGTATGAATGTCCCACCAAATACCAGACAAGGTACACACAAATTACCACATAGGTGGCAAACCATTATGTATGCAAGGAGTAATCAGGGACCTAGGGACACAGGTCGACAGTAATCTGTCATGTGACACAATGCCAATGTGGCTAGGAAGATTGTCGATATTGGACACCGTATCATGAAAGGATTCACATCTACATCAACAGAAATAACCAACTGAAAGCAAGAGGAGCTGCACCAGAGTTGTATTACTCTGGTGCAGCTCCTCTTGCTTTCAGTTGGTTATTTCATTTACTTGGTTACTTTTTTCGTGCTCCATTTTTCTCTACATCAACAGAGGTCACTGTGCCGCTGTACTGTTCCCTTATCAGACCCATAATCTAGTACAATGACTCATAAGGAATGTACCGTACGTGACACCTGCAGCGGTTCGGAAGACCTCATAGTTACCCCACCAACAGGATAAAGGGAGTGAAATATATGTCATATGCTGCCTGGTTGTAGACACCCCAGCTGACTGCAGTCACAGACTGCCTACACAGAGGCATTGTATGTCTGTTGTACAAGGCCATGTCCAACACAGGAGTAATGGACATGCTCCACCACAGGAAATCAAAGCCATTGGAGCTGTGAGAATCACAGATGTCAGCCTCAACACATAATGAAATAAGATGTGCTGGAGGGACAGATACATAACCCAGAGGCTCCCCACACCCAGAAACAGGATCCCAATCCATGGTAGGCAGAGCCCCTCACTGACACCCCTCAACAGGAATATTGCCAAGTGGATGGATGATCGTACATGTATACTGGGGGTCCTCACTGTGTCACGACCAGACAGAGGCACAGAGAAGAAATTCATAAATGGCCATAATAGAACATAGCAAGGGGTGGCGAAAGACACACACACTCTGGTTAGGCTTACTAATGGCCTAGGGTGTATAGCATAGTATGAACCCATGAACCTATGAATATACAAAACGTACAGGACACTAAGGATAATCACAAGGCTTACCCAACTGATGGTAGGAACCATGTTGGGCATCCACAGATAGGCTCCGAATCACACAGATATTACAAACAACATACCAAACACACACACATATTGCTAACATACAACCTGTCAGATGCAGTGCAAACACCCCCCCCCCCAGAGTGCAAAATACCTATCCCAGCAGACTGATGGTCCCCTGACATTGCAGATGCTGAGGTAACAGCCATCATCTGCAAAGCAGAACACACAGCAGCAAAGGTATGTGATGGTGTCCTGTGCTGAGGCCAACATGGACTCCAAGAATAATGGAATGCCAAATCGCACTACTGCCCAATGTCAGCCTTACCACAGGATATGTACCCAAAGAGCAGTGTACAACAACAGTGGTCCATCACAACAAAAGTGTTGCCTGAATGGATACTCCAAACTACCACCCCAGGATCCTGACAAGCTTGTTCTGCACAGCTATGGAAAGGATCGGTATGTACCGCAGACAGAAGGCTATTGTGGACCTACTGATACTGGACCCTACACAGTGTGGCTGTCGTAACTGCCGATCCTGCCCCTAAACATGTCTGACCCATTTGAAGCAGTCATTAAGGTAATTGATGAGGGCAATGTGGTCCACACAGTGTAGCTGGACCGTGCACATGTTTCTAGACAATACCGTATGAGTTCAGTATGGATATGTTCACCAGCTTAAATATATACCCCTATGTCAGTAGAGGGGTTGCAAACCAGACCAAGGACAGAACTGACATGGTCAGACATGCCGCATCTATGTCAGACTACAAAGCAGATATGAGTGGCATCCCACAAGGCCTGGTCTTGCCCCCCCCCCCATTCTGTATATATGTCCCATAGGTATAGGCCAACATGGAAGGACTGTGACTGAACATGTATGCAGAGGAGTGCAAACAGCCCACCATATCTGACCCCCAGCTGACACAAGCAACCCACAAAAGGGCCACCTACAAACAGACAACTGTAGCCATAGCCATGTCAGCAAGCTAATTGCAGAACTGTGTATAGCCAACCACCGTAGATATACAGTAAGTGCCCACAAATTACCACACAGGTGTTAACCCATGACGTACCTAACATGTAATGTGAGACCTGGGTACAAAAGGTGATAGATATCCTGCACTGGACAAACATGTGGCTGTAGTGTTCACAGAAACATATACTATATACCTACCCAAACATGAAGGTTGGCAGATGTAGATAAGGGGAACTCACTGTGGCTCTGCAGTCATCCTCCATCAGCATCACAAGTGACTACAATAGCCCATGTGGGATTTATTGCAGCGGACACCTCCATCAACTGTAAAGTCCACAACAGTACCCCACCAGGAGTAGCAAAGAGCATGAACAGATGCCATGTGTTGCCTGAGTAAACAAACTGCAGCCCCACACACTGCCATACTGCCCAGCTACAGGCAAGCTGTGCCTGATGTATGTAGCCATGTCCAACCTGGAATGAATGAACATGTTGCACCTTGTACAATCTGAATGGCAGTGAGCTATGCACATGAGAGACCTGAACCCCAGCACTGACATTCATAGGACAAGCTGTACAGAATGATCCATAACACAGAAGGCACCCCCACTCTTCAGTAAACTCCTGGTACAGGGCAGCCAGAGATTCACATATCGACTCCCCTCAAGAGGAATCCTGATGAGTGGATGGGAGATGGTAGGCTAACCCTGGGTATCACTGTTATGTCAGAGGTAGACGGAGGCACAGTATACTAACCATGACATATGTCATGGCAAACTCCAGTTACAATGTGTGTCGAAGGACAAACACACCCTGTGACTAGCATCAGAAATGGCCTAGGGAACATTGCTAGTGTTTGCCAATGTCCACCCATGTTGTGGAATACACTAGCAATGTTGGACGAGCCTGGTGTAGGTAGTCCATATCTGAACATAATGCAACATGGTCATATGTGCACAACTGGCCCCTACACAGTCTGTTGTGCTCACTATGAAGATGTCAAGCAGTCATAGGACTAAAGACCAGGATACTGACCACCACAGTGAAAGTACTGAACCAGTACACTATACGGTACTACAGTGTTAGGTCATTATGAAAGTATGTTGAGAACTGTCTGCAAAGTATCCCATGCAATCCCTGCAGGCACAGTATAATCCCTGTTGTGGCAGACATGAAGCAGTTGGCCAGTTAGTACACAACATGTCACCCAACACACAACCATAAACGTGAGATATTGTTGAAGTTCACACACACCCAAATATGTGGTGGACTTCAGAGTGCAACATATGGAAAGCTCACACTAGGCATGCTCGCACACTTTGATAAATGAGGCATATGTCAGACAACATGCCATGGAAAGGCTGAACTGGGCATGCTCACACACTTAGGCCATATCTCCATTTAGCAGTTGGCCACACATATCTGGTATTTGTACGTGTCAGTCCAGGAGCCAACCACAACACAGCAATCTGCCCAGTGCACACAGTAAATGACTACAGAGACATAAGTGATATAGTGGATCGCCATCATATGCAAACATCTTCCACAGATACACAAGTTGGTCATAGGAACAGGGAATGCTATGGCAATAAAGACCTGCAAACAGTAGAACAGCACAACAAATATTGTGCATCCGACAATTGAACATATGGGTGTAGAGGTCAATACTAGGCTTGTTGCCCTAGGGAATGACAGCTCGGCCAGTGTGTGCTTGGCATCTGCATCCCTAGGACAGTAGGCTACTGTGCCACTGTAAAGTAGGTCACAGAAGGCAACATGTGAGGCTAGTGAGCTGTGCCTCTGTCAAGCAGGGGCACCGTGGAGGTCCCAGGGATTGAATGTGCTAAGCCACAGCCATGTTGTCGGTGTGTGCTGTGAGAGGGTTGCTGAGGATCTCTGACAGTAGGTGTCCATCAATAACAGACTGAGGGGAGCCCTATCTGCATTCTCTGGACGATTCCACTGTCAACACTGTGTTGTAATGCGTATGCGTGAATGAAGTGCCATGCCGGAACTGTTCACAGATGTCCTCCCTCTGTGGGCTACAGCTCTGCAATGTATTAGGTCACTCTGTCTGTTGTACGGCGCATATATGGCTGGTGTACAGCTGACAGGTGCCTTGTTGTGGAGCAGTCATGGGTATATGTGGGATAGCATGATCAATGCAAACCGTACACATGCTCATAGAATGCAATTGTCAAGGATTATGCTGAGTGGCCAGTATAGTCCCCCAGCATGGGTCCTCTGAAGTCGTCCACCCCAGTCTTCACAAGTGTAGAGTCTGCTTGTGCTAAATACAGTTTGTGTGCAGTGACAACCTTGCCTGGGGGTGGAGATGGGATATGGATGTCCAGGGAAAGGTGGGTATGGTCAGATATCAACAATGGTGGTCTACCTCTGGTGTGGAACAGTGAGTATCCACATTGCAGATGGACAGGTGCAATATGTATTCCCCCATGTGGCTGTGGTGTGTGGTTCTGCCATAGCACATGGACCCACACATTGTAGTGGCTGTAGGCTAAAGTGGTAGAGGCCTGAGTAGTTCTCATACACAATATGCCTGTACCTGATGTTAACAACTGGAATGGTGTATGTGAACACCTGCATATCCTGGCACTGTTCCCAAGGAAGCTAAGTGTGTGTCCTGGATGTGGGTGTGGTGTTCTGGACTGGTTGTGTTGTGTGTTACAGGTCCTGTGGTCCCAAAGCATGGTATAGAACATAACCTGCCAGTGCGATGTGCATATCTGACCCTGACGTAGGTGGCTGCAAATGCATATATATGCTATCCCCCACCTGACAGATAGTAGAAGAACACCAGTATGAAGACCACCACGATAATGCAGCAAAAACTTCTTTATTTAGGTACAAAACAAGGAAAGAGATGAGCGCTTTCACGTACGGACTGTACGCTTCTTCAGATCTATTTAATTGTATCAGGACTAGTTCCTTATATAGCACAGATAGATAAATAGATTGCATCAATTATCCACTTAATATAAAAATTTCAGAATTAATTGCAAAAAGCTGTTATGTCTATTAAAGTGTCAGTGCAGTTTCTGAAGAATTGTAAAAGCTGTTTCAACATACAAATAAACAAACTAAAACCGAACATAAAAATCTTTCTTTCCACATTGCATAAAATCCTTAGGCACTTAGATGAATTCTATATATAATGAAGTGAATTAAAATAATATAAAAACATGAAAAAGTACAGAAACTTTATATATATGTATCTAAAAATGCCCATATACATAGAAAGGGTACATATGTCAATGTGCAAAAAGTACTTTCTAAAACTATATCTATAGCAGCCTAGATGTAGCCCTATATCTGAAACTAGAATAAATGAGACTGTCAAAGTTGGCTTAACACTTCTGTCTATTTTGGCGAAACAATGAAAAGAAATATGCATGTTTAGCTAAGCTGGAGGCTAAAATATATAAATAAGTATATTTATTCCTTTTAAAAAGTATTGAGATGTGGAAGTATAAAATATATATATCGTAAAATCTCTAAAAATGTACCTGTATGAAATATACAAAAGAAAAATAATAAATAAAGACAATATACATATGTTATAGTATTTATAATATTTATGTATAACTATAGTCTGAAAGAATCTAGATAGACAGTATTAGAGTAAGCAGTATAAATAAATAGTAAATCTAAATAAATCTATATAGCACATACACAGAATATTAATTTCATGATTAGTAACATTAATTATAATATAAAATAGATACATTTAGTAAAATCATATTTCTTAACAAAAAAGTATTAAAAATGGATATTAGGAGTATATATATCTAATGTTTATTTGTATATCCAGATGTGGGCATCATAATTAATGTATTATATTATTTATAAAAGTAGTAATTAAACCTCAAGAATAATGCAAAATATGGAAGTATATATAGTAATAAATCAAAGCTTAAAAACTAAGATTTATTATTTTATTTTAAACTTCTCTTTTTAAGCATTGATCTGACACTAATATACTGATTCAGACCTGGACTATAGTGTGCTTTAAACCTAAGGATCCATTGTAGTTCTATGCTTTCTAATTCATTAAATGTATCTCCTTTCCTATTATTTGGATGTACAAGTTGTAGTGTTCTAAATCTAAAACTATGACCAGGATTATTTGATATGTGTTTGGCAAGGGCATTTTTCTGATCTTTTTTCCTAATGTCGTATATGTGATTATATATGCGTTCTTTCAGAGGTCTTGTTGTCATTCCTATGTAGAACGCATCACAATCCTGGCAGTTTGCTAGATATATCAAATTTGAACTAGTGCAAGTTGATTTAAAATTAGGTTTAAAATTAATATCTAGCTTGGGATGTGTAAAATTTATATCATTGGAGATATAGCTACACATATTACATGTGTTACATGGATGAGTTCCTAGTTTATTGTATCTGGTCCATCCTTCTATTTCGTCAAGTTGTTTTATATCATGTACCTTACTAGACTTGTCATTATACTTTTCAATACATAATAGTCTTTTAAGGTTCTTGCTGTTAGTATAAATAAATCTTGGTTTTATCCCTATCAAACTCTTTATATCATCATTTGTAAGGAGAATATGCCAGTTTTTTTGTATAATCTCAACTATAGAGCTATTGTCATTGGTATATCTAGTTTGAAAGGGTATAACACTTTTCTTCAAACTATATCCCCCTTGAGCCTGGGTTAGGCTCTTTCTCTGTATAGAGGGGGTTTGAAGTGAACAGGAGGGGTGTTTAACCGATTGAATCAATTCCTTACTATAATTTCTCTCTATAAACATGTCTTCTAACTTCAATATTTGTTCCATTCTGTCTCCATGGTCTTTGCATAATTTGTTAACCCTAGTATACTGACCCTTTATAATATTGCGAAATATGTGTCTGGGGTGCATGCTACTATATTCTAATAGTGTATTCTTCCAACAGGGTTTCCTGTAGATAGTATGACTTAGATGACCATTGTCATCTTTAGTAATAGTGATATCAAGAAAGTTTATTTTAGTTGTGGAATGTTCAATGGTAAATTTGAAGAAGGAAGTAGTGGCTTCTAGATGTTCCACAAAATCAAGGAATTCTTCTAGCATAGCATTCCAAAAAATTATGATATCATCCACAAAACGTTTATATAGTAACATCTTTTCAAAGTTAACATTATTGAATAGGTGCATGCACTCCCAGTAATAGACCACAAGATTCGCGTAAGTATTCGCACAGGGAGTGCCCATAGCCACTCCCCATTGTTGCAAAAACAAGGTATTGTCATACATGAAGACATTATTATTTAATATGAGATCTAGAATGGCATTCAAAAGAATCTGTTCATTATTTTTAAATTTACCTATATTATGAATAATATGTCTAATAGCTTCAGAACCATAGCTATTCGGAATAGAGGTAAATAAATTCTTCATGTCCATGGTTATTAGAAGACAGTTAGTAGGGATACCCTCTTTAAAATCTCCTAGTACATCTAACAGCTGATATGTATCTTTTAAAATGGAAGCTATATTATCAATAATAGGTCTTAGTTTCTTTTCTATATATACTGACATTGTTTCAGTAACCATCTCCAACCACAATCGGACGTAGAGGTGGTGGTATTATGCCTTTGTGTATTTTAGGCAGCCCTTTTATGTATGGAATCTTGGGTTGCTCTATTAAAAAGTACAGATATAATTCCTGGTCTATCTGCCTGCACATCAGAAAGTCATGTAGTTCATGGTGTACTGAAAAAATGATTTTTGTCAGGTCATTAGTATTTATCTCCTTATAGGTGTCAGTGTCTCTAAGCATAGTATGCATTAAATTGTTATATAGTACATCATCTAGTATCACAATTCCGCCCCCTTTATCGTCAGGTTTAAATTACAATATTTTTGTCATGTTGAAGGGCATATAAAGATTCCCATTCAAAATGTGATACATTAGTATATACATTTTTCATTTTATTATTAAAATGTTGATAAAAATCTGTTTCACAAGCTTTTGTGAAACATTCAGTAACTGGTGTCTGGGAAGGAGTAAAAGTACTCTTCCTTTTAAAATTGTTAGCCTCCATGTCGTAGTTAGTAGAATTGACTCTGTTATTTTTTTCAAAAATGCATTTCAAATTAACTTTACGGACAAATAGCCGCAGGTCAGTTAACACTTCACTAATATTACTAACCTGGGCTGGTATGAAGGATAAGCCTCTATTTAGTAATGCATAGTCAGTCTCAGTTAAAGTCCGTTGTGATAGATTAAAAACTAAATTCTCTGTTCCCTTCTCCGGTTTCTGTTGCCGAACGTCGCTTCTTCCCCAGAGTATTTTCTTTTTGTACGTCCTCTGCTCCTCGATCTGCTCTGGAGGTTCTTCCGAAATTTCAGTGGTAGGGGTAAAAAACCCTCTAGATTACCTTGTTTAATTTTGGGTTTGGCGCCTTGTATACTCGCATTCTGTTGAGCAAATGCTTGTTGGTTAGGAGGGGGAGTGTCTCTCACCTCGTGATTCGATATATTCAGTGATGCAGATGACGTAAAGGCTTCAGTTGAAATGACCAAATTTCTTAAGGTGGAATTGGTATTCATTGAAGACGAAACATTACTCTGGTTGATAGAATGTTCTTCAGTTTGACCAGAGTTCACACTAGGCACATTCTCAGTTGTGATAACTTCTCGGTATCTCGGCCAGGCAAAAACATGATTATTGGCAAAATCTGTATGGTCTCTGTAGAGTTTGCGTGTTTTTATCTGTTGTAGTTTATCGCCATAAATGAAAAGCTGATTGTACATATTATCTAGTCTCTGTTGAAATTGCTCCTCCTTAAAGTTAGCCATAATGTCTTTTGTCAGAGTTTCAGCTTGTATGTTAAGGTCTTTTTCAATCGGTGAGAAATATTCAATTAGAAGCCTTATGTAATTGAACCCTAGATCCAAGTTTAACTGTTGCCATTTTCTTAATAGCTCGGGGTGGGTTTCTCCATATGAAGGCATACAGAGAACTCTCATTCCCCTCAGAATTACTTTAAAGTGTAAACACGCTTCTAAGTGGCGTCTCTGCCAAGTGAGTCTGTATAGTTTGTATAATATGTTTTCTAGATCTCTTATGGCGACATTAAAGTCTTTTAACTTATCAGTATTGCCTTTCTCTGTATTTAGCACAGTTGAAGTGAACCTGACAGATAGTACTACATGTACATATCTCTGTAGAAATAAAGATGTCAGCACCATATAAATACTCCAGGTGCAGAACAGATGTCCAATAATTCGGATAATGCACTCTGCTAATGCATCTCCTTCAAGTGTCATAATATAGTTAGATAGGGGTTCGAATCCTGCAAATGCTCAGTGGGTGGGTTTGTGTGTGTGAAAGGGAAAGGTCCGTTTTGGCAACTGGGAAAACACACTACAGGATGCACATTCCCCTTTCTAAACACTGATGATGTCAGCACCCTATAAGTACAGCAGGAGAAGGAAAACCTCACAGTAATGCGAATAGTGCACTCCGCTAATGCGTCTGTCTCCAGTGTCATAACATAGTTAGGTAGGGGTTTGAATCCTGTACACGCTCAGTGTGTGTGGATGGGGTTAGTGTGTGTTCAAGACTGTATGAAAAAAGTATCCCTTTTGCCAATAGGAGAATACACTACAGGATGCACATTCCCCTTTCTAAACACTGATGATGTCAGCACCCTATAAGTGCAGCAGGAGAAAAGGATCATCCCAGTAATGCGAATAGCGTGCTCTGCTAATGCGTCCATCTCAAATGTCATAACATAGTTAGATAGGGGTTCGAATCCTGTGCATGCTCAGTGTGTGGGGAGGGGGTTAGTGTGCGTTCAAGTCTGTATGAAAGAAGTATCCCTTTTGCCAACTAGGAGAACACACTACAGGATGCACATTCCCCTTTCTAAACACAGATGATGTCAGCACCCTATAAGTAAAGCAGGAGAAGGAAAGCCTCCCAGTAATGTGAATAGCACACTCTGCTAATGCGTCCGACTCGAGAGTCATAACATAATTAAGTAGTGGGTTTGAATCCTGCAAATGGCAAGTGTGTGTGCTTGGATGAGGAGGGTTAGTGTGTGTGCAATTTTCTGTGAGGGAAATGTCCCTTTTGGCAACTGGGAGAACACACTACAGGATGCACATTCCCCTTTCTAAACACAGATGATGTCAGCACCCTATAAGTAGAGCAGGAGAAGGAAAGCTTCACAGTAATGTGAATAGCACACTCCGCTAATGCGTACGACTCGAGTGTCGTAACATAGCCAGGTAGTGGTTTGAATCCTGCAAGTGTGTGTGTTTGGATGAGGGGGGTTAGTGTGAGTGCAATTTTCTGTGAAGGAAATGTCCGTTTTAGCAACTGGGAGAACACACTACAGGATGCACATTCCCCTTTCTAAACACAGATGATGTCAGCATCCTATAAGTAAAGCAGCAAATAGCTCAGTCTGCTAATGCATCCGACTAGAGTGTCATAACATAGTTAAGTAGTGGTTTGAATCCTACAAATGGCAAGTGTGTGTGTTTGGATGAGGGGAGTCTGTGTGTGTGCAATTCTGTATGACAAACGTGCTTTTTTGAAATCAGGGGATCACACTACATGATGCACATTACCCTTTCCAAACAGTGATGATGACAGCACCCTATACATACAGCTGGAGAAAAGACATCTGCCAGTACGCCGAATAGCGCAACCTGCTACAGCGTCACTCTCAAGTGCCGTAACATATTTAGGTAGGGATTTGAAACCTGCAAGTGTGTGTGTGTTTGGATGTAGGGAGTTTGTGTGTGTGCATTTCCGTATGAAAAGCATGTTAGTTTTGGCAATCAGAAGATCACACTACCTGATGCACATTACCCTTTCAAAATACTAATGATGTCAGCACCCTATAAGTACAGCCAGAGAAGAGGAACTATCTAGTAATCCGAATAGTGCGCTTTGCTAATGCGTCTCTTTCACGTGTCGTGACTTAGTTAGGTAGGGGAATGAATCCTGCAAATGGCAAGTGTGTGTGTGGGGGTAGTAGTGTGTGTAAATGCAAGTAAGAGAGAACCGATCCTTTTGGCAAATACTACAATACACCAGATGCTGCATATTCCCCCAGTAAACACAGCGGATGTCACCACACTATCAGCACAGCCAAACAGGGCTAGTTGGCTAGTAATGCCAATAGTGCGCTCTGCTACTGTGTCTATTACCATTGTCAGAGTACAGATAGGTATGTTTTGGTAACCCACAACTGCCACGTGTGGTTGTGTCACACATTATGACCTTGTGTGGGTCTTTGTACATAACAATGCATGCCATTGCCTAAACCAGCAATGACATTGCACACATGATGTATGTGTGTGGCACATACACATAAATACCTGTGACCTGCAGTAGTTACCATGTCTGACACATGCCTCGAGTGGATAAATGGTATTTGCAATGTATCCCAATATGACTGTGTCTTACTGTGCAGGGTCCGCACGAGGTATGTGTCTATACAGTGTGGATGTATATGGTAAAATACCTACAGCAGGGGATACACATCTGGTCTGGGCCATATAGTGTACATGTAGTCGATGTACAGGTGCTGCATGTTCCCACCTATTGTGGTAGTGGCAACATGTCATTCCACTGCAATTCAGTGACCACATGCTGTGAACCCTTCAACTAGTGTGTTGTAGCTACAGTAATGCTCACGCACAATGTTTGGCTGGATGCAGTCCAGCCATATAAAGACAGTTCTTGAGACTGTCATATTGTCAGTGTTGTTATGGAGGATAGGTGGCCTTCCTGTGTATGGGAGGGTTGTGTGTGCCAGGCTATGAACCAGATGGCAGTCCGACATACTGTACTGTTAGCTGCACATGATTAGGCCCTGATGCTTTGTGCTGTGCCAACAACCTGGAGGTGTGTGTATCTGTGGTGCCTTGGGATACCACCTCCCTGTCCATGTGTGTTACATGTGTAGGGGACGACAGGCATGGTATGGGGCATAACCTGTCAGTGATGGGTAACACCTGTGAGCCATGAATCAGGAATCTGGTAGTGCACAGACATTGCAGTTCACCGTGCTGAGGACAGTGTCCGGTGCATGCATCTTGCGGTGTACACTGCTGTTGTTGTGTAGCAGCACTGTTAGTGTCCTAACCTGTGTGATACCCATGGAGGTGGCTATGTAAACTGTGAACTGCAGCATAATGCAGTATGTGTGTATCAAGGAACTTTGCCAATATACATCGGGCCATGGGTGTCATGTGCAAGATGACCCTTGCACATCATTGTGGCTTCCCTAGCATGTAAGCATGCATTGACAGCCAGCGGATACCCTATGAATGACATTGGAGACTGAGCATAATGTAGACATACAACATCCTTCCCACATATACTGGTAACATACCTGGTGAGGGTATGTTGGCAACCAAGATCAGGCTCATACTGGCCTGTGCCACATGCTGAGAGATCCATTTTATGTTCCCTATCATGTAGTCCAGGGAGGTATGTCTCAGGTCAGCCATACTGGCATGGTCAATGAGTGAGTCATATGTGTCCATGCCACTGACTGACCTGTATGCATGTGTTCTGTGGTAGACCATAGTGCACCTGAGGCATATCACTGTGACCTTCACCAGATACAGCCTGTTGAGCGGGACCCCAGTGCAGCACCCAAAACAGGTACCTGACACATCTGTAGCAGGTGTGTTGTGTAGCCCTACATGCTGTGAGTGTGTGGCACACGGGATGTGTGTGCCATGTGTGGCATGTGCTCTGTTCCGACAGAACATATGCCTGTGTGCCAGCTGCGGAGGTGTGTGATGCTCAGGCAGGATGCTATTCTGAGTCCCCACGTATGCCCCAGTGTGTTCAGCATGCTGTCAGTGCATGTCAATGTCTGACTTGTATTGTAGTCACTGTAATATATTTTATTTATTTATTTATTTATCTTACATTTGTTGACCGGGATAGTCCGACTGGATGCATGTCCATTTTCAGCGGAGGCCCGTGGAAAAAAGCTCCAAGGGTAAGGAGATACAGCATTACATAATACCAGCATTACATATTACAAACAGATTATTTACAGAGATTACATAAGTAAGCAAGTTAAACATGTTCCACAGGTTAAAGTTAGTCCTAAGCACAAGTCAGGATTAAATTAAATTACACAGTAAACTGGTTAACAGATTTTACACATTCGAGTTAGCCAGGCTTGATACATTGACATAGCCAGTTAAGTGACAAATGTTGTTTGAGTCTAGTGTTAAATTGACCTAAAGTGGAAAGTAAGGTAATATCAGCTGGAAGTGAGTTCCAGGATCTACTTACAGAGTTTGCAAAGAGAGAATCACCGGCTGTGTTATTAAATTTGCTAGTCTGAATTTGTACTTTGTTAGAGGATTGAAGTGGTCTAGGATTGTTATAGGGGGTGATAATATTTGAAGTGCAGGAGTATTGTCCGGATTATAGAGGATTTTATAGGCCATAATCAGTTGGTTATACTGTATTAGGCTGGGTAGTTCAAGCCAACCAAGCTGATTTAGATTGATGCAATGATGTGTCCTAAAAGGCAGCCCAGTGGCAAACCTGGCAATGTGGTTGTAGCAAATTGAGTGTTTGTTAAGGACAGTCTCATTCATATTCGAGAGTAGAGGGGATGCATACAGAAGGGTTGAAAGAAGGTGTGAGCGAGCTATGGCAATTTTAGCTGGAGGGGTTAGGAAGGCTTTTATTCTGTAAAGTGACCCTAGTTTTTTATTGATGGTTTTGATAATTTGGTTAACATGTAGGTCACATTTGAGATTATTGTCTATGATGACACCTAATAGTTTAGTAGATGGGTCAGGGGAGATTATTGTGCCATCATTTGATGTTATGGTAAAGGTGAAAGCGGTAGACCTACGTGTTGGTGAAATAACAGCAGTTTAGTTTTTTTGGGATTTAGGATCAGACGATGTTCAGAAAGCCAGTTTTCTATTGTATTAAAGGTGGTCTGGGTAGCTGACCATAACTCTACTGGAGATGTGGCTGAGCAGATCAGAGTAGAGTCTTCAGCATATTGGATACAGCTGACTTTTGGGATGACAGTATAAAGGTCGTTAATGAAGATGGAGAACAGCAAGGGCCCTAGTATAGAGCCTTATGGTACTCTGAGGGTGTTAGGTAGAAGGTTAGAGAGTTTGTTCTGCCAGAGGCCAGCTGCTGTCGACCATGCAGGTAGGATTGAAACCATTGGAAGGCTCCAGTATCTAGACAGAATGTTTGCAGGGTGTGGATTACAAGTTGGTGATCAACCATATCGTATGCCTTGGAATGATCCAAAAAGAGGGCTGAGGATATATAATCATCCCGTGTTGCAAGTATGGTTTATGGTGTTAGTAAAGGCTAGGAGGCCTGAAGTAGTGCTGTGATGAGGACAGAAGCCATGCTGAGTGTCTGCCATAAGGCGATTTTGGATTAGGTGGTGCATGAATTGTCTATGAATGAAGTCTCCATAATCTTTGCAAGTGGAGAGAGTATAGCTATTGGCCTATAATTGGAGTATTCAGTAGAGCTGCCTCCTTTGTGAAGTGGGATTACATAGGATATTTTCCAGATGGTGGGAAATTTAGATTCTACCATGGTTCGTTTGATTAGTTTTGAGACGGGGTAAGCAATAGCTCAATTCAGTAAAAATCCCAAAAGCAGGGCACAGTTTCATAAAACATGAACAGAACGACCACTGCTCACAAGGACATCAAGGATTCAGGCAAAGACGTAACAGTAAAATAAGAATATAAATTTAATAACAGCAATACACTGACTAAGCGCTTTCACCAAATACTAGCATCATCAGAGTCAGTGTAAATTCACAAGTACACCTAATTTATACAAATTTGTTTAGTCAATTAGTAATTAATAATTAAAGTTAAATTGACAAATCAACCAATAAAACCAGCACTTTGCATAAACCTCATATAAACATAGATTTTCCATAGTTCAAAACACATTTTCAAATGATGCAGCAGCAGTAAATACTTAAATGCATGTAAATAGATTTGGGCACTTTTACTCTTCTGGGGGCGTGTCCGCTTACAGGGCTCGGCCTACGGACACGCCCCCTACTGTCTTACATGGACCGTGTTAGCCTTTGGTGTGATTCAGCATGCTCTCATGAATATGCAGAGCATGCTGACATCACTCCGTTTAACTGCAGCCTCCGTGTATGAGTTATATCTCTTACACGGAGGCTTTGTGAATCCTGCCCCATGTTATTGCAAATCAAATTTATGTATATATGTATATAGTATCATCTCTTGTACATTACCTTTTACTCTTTACTGTTTGTGTTATGTTCATTATGGGTATTGTATTTTGTATTCTTTATTAACAATTTTTATTTAACAATAGCTGTTTTTTTTTTTTAAGCTTAGACTGCTACTACTTTCTATATTGTATTTTGTATGTGTCTTGGAGCTTTTCTCCCCAGGCCTCTACCGAAAATGGACATGCATTCAGTTAGATTAGCCCGGTCAACAAATGTAAAATAAATAAATAAATGACTAATATAAATCAGGCAGACAGGAATATTGAAAAAGGACGGCACAATATTTTGGATAGGATAATAGGATAATTAGACTGTGTGATCTTTTTCATTAGGTTTTAATGGATATTTATAATTATCCAATAACAATTTATTTGCTAATGCATGCATTCGTATATATTGAGCAGTGTAATTTGATTACTTTTTAACACTGATAAAGGCTAGTATGCAGAAACCAGTTTGCCATATTGCTCTGATTTTATGAGATGCATTTCTTGTTCAAGAAATGATTGTGATTTATTTTGAACCTCACATTGAGTGATGGCTGGGTTTGTTCAATTTTGATTTTAATTGGCCTTTGCACCTTGCCGTACACATGGAAGTACTGTTTGAAGACAAAGGAGATAACCACTGGATTAGGGAAGAACACTTGAAAATTAAATAGATTTGAACTGTAAAAGGGACTTTCTTGAAGAGTATGAAGAAAATGTTGAGGAAGACAGGAATGCCAAACAGAATGATGAAATCAAGATGGTTCTCCAGGAATAGGAAAGTACATAATAAAGACAAAGACAACAAAATATATGTAAGCAAGAGAGAAATGAGGAGAAAACAAGTGGGAAAAACGCAAAACAAGCAAGAGAGTATATGAGAAGGAGTAAGGGTGCAAAGGAAGAAAAACGGTTCATTACTATTAAGGGAGAATGTCTTTTTAACTCATTAATGCCCTAATCAGTCAGTTAATTATCAAATTCCTAACATCCAGGAGGGTGGACAGTACTTGCCTGTCATTGACAATTAAATGAAAAAAATAAATAAAATAATAAATCGGAATAAAGTCTTCTTAACTGAAAAAAGTAGCTTTTTGCATTTCTTTTTCAGCTAAATTCATTATCTTACATTTAATCTATTTAATTATTGAATTGAATACTGGGAATCATGTACTATAATTCATTTACAATAAAACAAAAATTCTGTGTATGGTTTGGCTTCCAAGTGCTTCTGGCTTGAATGGGGCAAAGCATCCCACACAAGTAGTACCACAGGCAAAATTAACATGACCGTTCAATCAGTGCTTGTCAACACTACTGAGTTCAGAATTTGCAACAATGACATAGGTACACATACATTAGTAAAAAAGAAAAGGAACTATGGTAACGTTTTCATTATTTTCAGGCATTATACATGCATTTTTTCTTTTTAAAAATCATCATTCAGTCCACTACATAAATTGCTGAATTCCTGTCTTCCCTTAAACCTCACTCCTCCTCCTCCTGAACATTATTCTGCATGTATTGATCCTACAAATTCCATTTATCTCTATGTAATTTGCTCCTTCCATTTTCGAAAGGTCACAATTTCAGTATGTTTATCTCCTGTACAATATGTAGTACTTCAGTAATAGTTAATTTATCATTTTGATTTCCATTTTCTAGTAATTGCCTTTTTGACAACCAAAAGCATTACACATATTAAGATCTAACTATATCTGGGCAACTATGTTTTAATTATTATTATTTTTAAACATCTTTATTTGTATACATTATACATTGCATATATATTTTCACTTTTTATAGTCAGTCCAATAGTACATACATTGCTAAACTCCTGCCTTCTCTTAAAACTTACTCCTCTTCCCGAACATTATTCTGCATGTATTGTGCCTACACATTCCAATTAGTCCTATGTAATTTGTTCCTCCCCTTTTCTAAAAAAATATGGTTCCAGTTCTTTTTCTCATTTACAATATTTAGTACTTCACAGACAGTTGACTTAGAAGTTGTTTTCCATTTTCTAGTAATTGTTTTTGTTTTTTGTCAGCTAATAGAATTAAACTTATTAACGCCTTATTATATCTAGGCAATCCGATCATCTGTCCAAGCTGAAAATAATCATTTCCTGTGTCTGTGTTGGACAAAGAAAGTAACATAGCTGACACAGAAATAGCTGAACTGAAATGAAAAAGTCAGAAGCATAGAGAACCCAGGAGCCGTGAGAAATTTAATTGGCTATTTCTCATCACTTTCCACTAAGTTAAGGGTATATGGGATACAAGACTTGGACAAGACAGAAGAAAGGGTAGAAGTATAATGTGGTAACAGCTGAAGAGAAAAAGGTGTTAGGGTTACTAAATGAAAGCAAAGACTAGAGGTATTTTCTGATCACCATCAGTATTCTTAAAGGACTAGTGGGACACTATTTAATCCTCTGATAAAGCATTCCATTGGGTTCATTTTGGTAAGGCACGTCCCAGGAGCTGGAAAAACAGTAGTGATCGGGCTCATGTAAAAAGTGGAACAAGTATGAATCCATGGACTTGTAAGCCAGTGAGTTTGACTTAGCACTAGTCAAAACAATGGAAGCATTCACTTTATTCCTAGGATACAGTTGGAAGCTTAATAAATTCCATGGTATAGTAAAAACACAAAGCTGTTCTTAAATTAAATTAGCTTAGTTTTATATTTATGTTACAACAAAGGTGGAAAAATTACTAGTGTTTATTCATTCAGTCAATTCCAACTCTTTGAGAATTCATGGACTTTAGCAAGGTAGGGTTGTCTGTGAAGACCTGTCTCTGTAAGCCCTTACAAATTCTTATTCATTACTTCAGCAAGATTGCCTGTGCCAGCCCTTTTCTATTTTGCTTTTGATCTTTTAAGTATTGCAGTTTTCTATACTGGATCCTGGATTTTACATTGTATGGACTTGTAATTTGAGCAGAAGACCATCCAGAGAATAGTCGGGGTTTCTTTCTTTCAGTTTTGATTGTCTAGATCTTTTTCCAGTCTGTGAAACTTTCAAAAGTCTTCTATAATGTTATAGTGTAAAAGCATCAATTTTCCAGCATTTAGTCTCACTTATAGTCCATCTGCACTGAGGAAGGGTATTTGTTACCTGAAAGATTTGCATGGTAATAACTGTTCTTTTGCTGCGCTAGTGCGAGTGGTTCATTTTTAGTTTGCTTCTTTACTTATCGCACTTTTACTCTGACTTTGGTTCTGTCTTTAGTTATAGTCCATCTATCACACCCATACATTACTACTGGAAAAATAACGGTTTTAACTATACAGACCTTTATTGATTATGTAATGCCTTTTCTATTTAAAATTTTATCCAGATTTGCCATGGCTTTCTATCCACAAAACAAAGCATCTTTTGCTATAATCACTATCTGCTGACATCTTTGAGCCCAGGAAAATAAAATCTGTCAGTGTCTATGCTTCATCCCCATATCCCAATCTATTTGTAAAGAAATGGCAGATCGGGATGACAGTGTTTAGTATATACACATATAATGACAGATAGATAGATAGATAGATAGATAGATAGATAGATAGATAGATAGATAGATAGATAGATAGATAGATGTAGATGTAGATATAGATACTGAAAAACAATCCAGCTTTCACTCTTTCTTCTTTCAGCCTGGTCAACAGGCTATTCAAGTCATTATCACATTTTTATCCATTAGAGTGGTATCACCTGCATATCTGAGACTGTTAATAATTCTTTTGGAAATTTTTATTTTAGCACTGGATTCATGTAACCCAACACTTCACATAATTTATTCAGCTTATAAATTGAATAAGCGGGGTAAGAGTATACAGCATTCTTATACTCCTTTCTGAACAGTAGTTTATTCAATATTCAGTTCTAACTGCTATTTCCTGTTCTGAATACAAAGTCCTCAGGATGCCAATAAGGTAATCCAGTACAGACATTTGTCTAAGAGCTTGCCACAGATGTTTGCAGTCCACACATTTAAAAGTTTTACGTAGTCAATAAAGCAAAAGTCAATATTTTAACTGACACACCAAATATAGGTAATTTAATCTGTGGTGCTTCTGCTCTTTCCAAAACCTGTTTGTACATCGAGCAGTTTTTCTTCAATATTTACTGGAATCTAACTTGCACGACCTTAAACACCAACTTATTACCATGTGAAAGAAGTGCCATCTGTTTGAGAATTTGAGCATTCTTTAGCATTGATATATATTTTGCGGAGGGGCTGTATTATAAATCGAGCTTTTCAAATCTAATGACCACTGCTGTGTTCTCCAAATTTGCTGGCAAATTCCAAGTAGCACTATATTAGCACCATTTTTCAGGATGTTAATCAATTCAGCCAGAATTCCATGACTTCCCATGCTTGTGGTATTAAAAAGGCTTTCTAAGTCTTATTTAGCTTCATTATGCTGGTATCTTGCAAAATCTGGAGAGAAATACAGAGTAGTAAAATATGTAAGAAAATAATTAGAGGGCAGAGGAGGGAGTGTTAATAAAATAGGGAGATATCAAGTGGGAAGAAAGTGACAAGTGCTACGAAGAAAAGTTATGCAAGTAGTCTTCAACAGGAAGTACTCCCAGAATAAATAATTGTTTTGAGAGATTCCTACACCACATCATCCATTCTGATTGCATAAAACAAAAAAAAATACCACACTGGACACCGTCAATAAAGTTTAGCCCTTTCATCTCTGTTAAAACCAAGACTTCTTCAGAACAATGTGTATAAAAACAGCACATGTATATAAAGTATAGAAATCACATGATATACTCATGGTTCATTCTTAAAGGCAAAACATATTAAGAACATATGTGTTCAAAAATAAATAAATAAATAAATAAACATATACACACATTCAAAATGTATATTAAACATTTAACATTTGACATTTAAAACTTACCAGCCCCTGTTAAACATGCATTGAATAATGTTTAACAATTTTTTTGTCTTTTAAAAAGCATTTCATGTTCACAGATTTATTAATACCTGGAGACACATTTGCTTGCATTCAATTCAGTTAGCTAGTTAGTTAGTTAGTTAGTTCGTTAGTCATGGACATTTGTTTACTGGAAATGTCTAACTGGATAATTTTATCCATTTTCAGAAGCGAAAAGCTCCACTAATTAAGGAACAGAAAATACATACACATAGATGAAAACTGACATCATATTACAATACACTATTATTACACAGATTAATACAAATATTAATATATGTATGATATGCAGAATAATATACATATATATATATATATATATATATATATATATATATATATATACATATATCATTATTAAAACAAGATAAAAACAATATAATATAGCAATGAAATATGTTGACACATTATAAATGTGAGAGCTTATTCACTCATAAAGCAAATGTCAGAGGAATGTTAAAATAGTAAATAAAAAGGAGATGAAGGGAAGGGAAAGTTAGAAAAAGTATTTGTTAGAGGTTGTTGTGTCTTTCATCTTTTCCCATTTAGGGGTCACCACAACAGAACTCCAGTCCGCTAATGATTGGCAGTAGATTTTTACGTGCCGTGTTGCCGGCCCTGACGCACAGCCTTCAACGAAGGTATGCCAATTCATATGTCTCCACACAGAAGACGCAATAAGTGGAATAGATAAGGGGGGCAGGAGAAACAATGAGTAAATGAAAGCTTAATAGTAAGAGACATAAGAGTAAGAATAAGAAAAATAAAAAGAAGGAAAAAGTGAGATATGTGTATGTAGGTATTAGAGGAGAGGAAGCTGATATTTTTGGCAGGAGAGGAGCAAGTGCAAACCCAGGAGTTAAAGGGGAATTATTTTAGTAACAGATTAAATAAATGAATGTTATGCATTGCTTTGACTGGTGGAGGGATTATATTCAAGATTTTTGCTACGCATAGTGGGTACAGACTTTGACTGTAGTTTTTGTTAAACTTATAGATGTCAAACAAATTTTTGTCAGAAGATTGATGGTGATGATTTGGGAGGTGATGGTGGAGAATTGTAGGTATCGCTGGGCAGGAAGTGAGATTATTTTTTTTTGTCTGTTAAGAGAAGTAGGGTATAATTTAGTTGGTGGGCTAGTTCAAGCCAATGTAGATTTTTTTTTTGTGCATAGCAGTAATGTGTTTTGTGACTTGTAGCTGCAAATCTTGCTGCCTTGTCACACTGTTTTAATTTAGATTTTAGGGTGGCCTGATAGTTATTCAAGATAGAGGAACTATGTAATAGAGAGAGGATTAGGTATAAAGTAGAAAGAATGTCTGGTGGATGCAGTAAGGAATTCAGTACTTACTGCTGCGGTAGCATTGTCGCCTCACAGTAAGACGCTGTCCGGTTCGATTCTCAGCTAGAGCATCTTCTGCATGGAGACTTGCATGAATGGGCATACCTTCATTGAAGGTTGTGCTTCAGGCCTGGCAAGTCGGTACGTAAAAATCAACTGCTAATCATTAGCGGACCGGAGTTCCGCTGTGGCGACCCCTAACCAGGAAAAGCCAAAAGACAAACAAACTGATAGGTATGCTTGTAAATAATGATTTAATATCCACTGTAACCATAACATTTTAATTTCCCTGAAATTCATATTATGTTAATTTAGTAAAAGAATCCAGGAATCCTTAATATAACTGTTCAAGTTTTGTACACTAGAATTCAAAATGCTATAAAAAAAGATGGCAATACTACTTCCAGCAGAAACTATTGGCTGGGGAAGGGTGTAATATTTGTCTTGTTTGCTTTAGATATACCAAAAAGGACACCCAACCTAGGAGTATCCACCTTCAGAAAACTATATGTTCTATAATCAAGACAATCATGCAGTAACAGATCATACAGAATGTTTTGCACATACTTATATTGTTATAAATGTGAAGTAAATTCACCCTTTTAAACTCATCGTTATTAGATAAAGTTATGTCCATACTTCTCTAGAGAGCAGGTCGTAAATGCACTCTCTAAGGCCAAAAACACAGCATCTATTGAACCTGATAACATCCCAGGCTGTGTCCTGTGTGGGTTCCAGCAAGAATTAGCAACACCATTGGGTACTCTTTTCAATCATAGTCTAAGCACCAGCTTAGTCCCTGCTGAATGGAAAATGACATCGTTATCCCCTTGCACAAAAGTGGTGCTTCCACTGACCCTGGGAACTATAGACCTATTAGCCTGACTAGCATTAAATGCAATGCCATGGAGTGAAGCATCATGGTCCTTATCTACAAAGATATAGGTAATCTCCAAACACTTGACCCTACTCAATTTGGACTTGTCAATGGGAGATCATGACTGTTAAACCTGGTGGACCTCTTCAAAGACAGTCACCAGAGCCCTGTATGAGGAGAAAACTGTATACAGCATACCTGGACTTGGCCAAGGCTTTTGACACTATTCACCACTCAGTCATTATTGACCAACTCACCCAAATAGGTATCAACCATTATATTGTTAGGTGGGTTGTTAATTGGCTTACCCCTAGAACCCTTACAGTCAAAATAGGGAATCCACCTCTTGCAGCTGACCCATAACTGCAGGCAGATAAAACACCTGGACTAAATGGACATGTTTCTTTAAAACTCATTTTGAAAGCTAGAGCTCTTTTCAGATGATTTCAATGTTTAATTGAGTTGATTTAAATGAATTGTTTAATTTGATTGGTCGACTGTTGAATTATATTGTATTTAAATGATTGTGGGATGATTAGCTTTATATGGTCTGATGAAACACTTGTGCAGTGTGAAAGCGCTTACCTATTTCTGCTCCTATTTTTGAATAAATTAAGTGTTTTAAGCAACATTCCAGTCATGTTTCTGTGAAATGTTTCTTCTTTTTGTTATTTGCTAGTGGTTTACAGCACGGTTTATCCCTTGAGAGTTATATCTTCTTGTTATTTTTTTTGTCTGTTAAGAGAAGTAGGGTATAATTTAGTTGGTGTGCTAGTTCTAGCCAATTTAGATTTTTTTTTTGGCGCAGTAAAATAATGTGTTCTGTAACTTGTATGAGCTGCAAATCTTGCTACATTGTAACACTGTTTTAATTTAGATTTTAGGGTGGCCTAAAGGTTATTCAAGATGCAGTAACTATGTAACAGACAGAGAAGTAGATATAAAGTAGCAAGAATGACTGGTGGATGCAGTAAGGAATTCAGTACTTATACTGATAGGTATGCTTGTGAATAATGACTCAATATCCAATGTAACCATAACATTTTAATTTCCCTGAAATTAATATTGTTTTAATTTACATAAAAGAATCCAGGAATCCTTAATATAACTGTTCATGTTTTGTACAACAGAACTCAAAATGTTATAAAAAAGATGGCAATACTGTCAGTGATATTATCTCCAGCAGAAACTATTGGCTGAGGGAAAGCGGTGTAATATTTGACTTGTATGCTTTAGGTATAAAAAAAAGGGCACCCAACCTAGGAGTATCCACTGTCAGAAACTATATGTTCTATAATCAAGACAATCATGCAGTGACAAATCATACAGAATGTTGTGCACATACTTATATTGCTTATAAATGTGAAGTAAATTCACCCTTTTAAACTCATCATTATTAGATAGTTATTTCAATACTTCTCTAGAGAGCAGGCCATAAATGCTCTCTCTAAGGTCAAAAACACAGCATCTATTGAACCTGATAAAATCCCAGGCTGTGTCCTACATGGGCTCCACCAAGAATTAGCAACATCACTGGGTACTCTTTTCAATCATAGTCTAAGCACCAGCTTAGTCCCAGCTGAATGGGAAAATGGACACTGTTATCCCCTTGCACAAAGGTGATGCTTCCACTGACCTTAGGAACTATAGACCTGTAACCTGACTATTCTTATCTACAAGGTCATGGCGTGAATCACCATGGACCTTATCAACAAAGATATAGGTAATCTCCAAACACTTGACCCTACTCACTTTGGATTTGTCAAAGGGAGATCATGACTGTTCAACCTGGTGGACCACTTTAGGACAGTCACCAGAGCCTTGAATGAGGTGAAAACTGTGTATATAGCCTACATGGCAGAGCTTTTAGAGATGCTCCACTTAAAGAAATCCCAATCCCTATGAGCTACATGCTCTAGGGACCTAAACCTCGTCATCACAATAAACAGAACATGCTGGAGGGATAGATTTCTGTCCCAGAGACTTCTCATACTCTGGAACAAACTACCTATCTATATCAAACAAAGCTCCTCATTAGCACTGTTCAAGAAAAATCTTGATGATTGTATGGGAGATAGGAAATTCACCCTGGGGATCACTTCTGTGGCTCTGCTTGACAGTGGCACAGGAAAATAGTTTTCTTGGGTGGTGAAAGCCAGGGTACCTTTGGCTAGGCTTATATAGGCCCTAGGGCCAATAGCCTAGTAACTACCTATGAACCTATGAACCTATGGGCTTGGCCAAGGCTTTTGACACTAATCCCCACTCAGATATTATTGACAAACTCACCCAGCTAGGTATCAACCCTTATATCGTTAGGTGGGATGTTAACTGGATTACCTTTAGAACCCATACAGTTAAAATAGGGGAATCTACCTCCAACAGCAGACCCACAACCAATGGTGTTCCACATGGATCAGTCCTTGAACCTCTACTGTTTGGAATCTATTTCTCTGAAGTACAAGCAAAAACCAAAGCTCTGTGGCTGACAAAGTTTGCTGATGACTGCAAAATGGGAGCAGTCATAGAATCTCCAGACAATGTCAATTTCCTACAAGAGAGTATTACGCAAAAAAAAATATTGCTACCAAAGTCACCACCTTAAACTCAATGCAAGAAAATGTATTATCATCCCTTTCAGTAAGAGCAATGTTCTTGCTAACTACCACATCAACAAAAATGATCTAAGTACCCACTCAATAGTGAAAGACCTAGGCATACAAGTTGACAGCACCCTTTTATCATCATGTCTCCACAGTGGTAAGAAGAGTATTCTACATTGATCATCTCATAAGTAAGGGTATTGCCACCAGAAAAAAAGTTATAACCTCCCTGTACTCTTCCCTCATCAGGCCAATAATTGAGTACAACATCCCTTTTAGTATGTACCTTTCCAGGCACCATCAGCAATTGGAGAGACCATAAAAGTCACTCACAAGGAGAATTCAAGCACTTCTGGTCAGCTGAAATCACTGTCACTTTACTCTGTTTCATACAGACTACTCAGAGTCGATAAAGTGCCTTGTGTATAAGGCAGTCTCTGACTTTGCTTTATTGGAAATGCTGCATATCTGTAAGTCCAATGGCTCATGGGATACTCACTCTAAAGACCTTAATCAGGTATGTTACATTAATAGAATATGCTGGAGGGACAGATTTGTCTCCTAGAGGTTATCGCACCTGTGGAACAGACTTCTAATTCATATCAAGTCGAGCACATCTTCACCCTCTTCAAGTGCAATATGTACAATTGGATGGGTAACCATAAATTCACTACAATGGGTTCTACCTGTGTCTCACTTGGGCAGGGGCAATAGGTGCTGATCTTAGAAACAAAGGCAGAAGTTGACTATGCTTGTAAGGGCCCTACGGCCACTAGCCTAGTAACTTCCTATCATCCTGTGATCCTACGGCATAATCACAACACCACCCCTTGATCAGCCTTAATACATCAAATTTTTGTTACTTCTCAAATTTTGCTGAATATATTTGGCCAAATGTATTGATCATAATACAACTTTCATTAATACAATCTGAATTATGATATAGTTAATGTTATTTTTTTTAATTTTTAATTATAACTATTATCAGGAAACCAAGGTTATGTGATGGGGGCCCCAGCTGTTCCAGCTTTTGATAATTTTGTGTGAGTATGGTGAGATATAGAAGTTTTGAAGTTTGTTTCATGATTTTCTAAAGTATCCTTTCATCTGAGGTTTGTAGTTTACCTCTTGATTATTTGGAAAAGTTCTAATAATGACTGTAATTTTTTTATTCAGGAACTAAATAAAAGCACTACCCTTTTTGCATTTACTTTATGCTTGATAGGTAAGAGTGTTGATTTTTTAGATATTTCTTTGCATATGGATTCTTATATTCCTAAGTATGAAACTAAAATGCATAAGAAATCCATCATTGTAAATATGTACTTTATTGTAGCAGCAACCATCCTTGGTGGATTAAAGAGCATGTACCAAAGGGACAGATGATTAGAACATCACATTTAACTACCGACAGTTGTACATTTAGATTTGAAATTAAAGTCATTATTAAAATGTTTCTTGAAAGAGGTTATAACATTTTACACTTAGTTAATGTAGCTAATGAAGTATTAATTGAGAGACTTTCTTACATTCCATCTCTTTTAACTGCAGGTTACAATTCCACTCTTACTAGTAGCATTAGAACTTGTGGTCAATCATTCACCTTGGAAATATCAGTGAACAATGAACATATTAAAGACTTAAGTTTGCAAAACTGGAGGATTCTTCTGGGTAATGTGGAATTATTTTCTGTTGTGGGAGGGACCATTAGTATATATAAAAACATAGCACCTTCAAACCAATGTTGCAGGCTGACACCACTAAGGTTTACCATCCAGTAGTAAACTGAAATACTCTTACCTTGTGAGCAAGGTAATTGGCATATATATATATATATATATATATATATATATATATATATATATATATATATATATATCCATGAAAACCTTTTTATATTTTTGCAACTTCTTAATAAAATTATATATGGTAATGCCTATTGTAACTGCAATTCTCTCAGAATTTTTACTTAGATACATGTTTTGATTACTATTGTTGTTAAGTAAGGATAACAACCAGAAAACTATTAGCTAGTATAAGAGAACATTTTTATGCCATAACATAGGAAAGGCTATACTAATGCTTTGGCTACACAAAGTGAAAAAACTAGGGTGCAATTTCAATAATGCCTATACAGTCTTCTAAAACAGTGCTTGCATTATGGTGGAATGCGCACATGGTAGCACACCATTTGTAATTCATTAAGTGGCTTTGCATGGTGTGTAGAGCTGCACAAACACTTTAAACATTGTGACATGCTAATTACAGCAGCTGAATTGTATGCTAATCCACCAATTCAAGATGGAGGAGCTATTCAACAAGCTGTAATGGAAACATGTAGACTCAGTGTAAGTTTTCCCTGCCAATTCCAAAATGTATTGGAATACAGCCATGAAAGGTCCTCTAGATGGAAACACTGTTAGGGGCTGCAGTTGCTGTTATACATACATATGTGCAACATGCACAAGTCTATGCTGTTGCTGCTAATGCAAATAGACCCCAACCAAAATGCATTAAACCACCAACTGTGGGTAAATATTCAATATATCACACAGTCATTTGTTATTGCTATATTATTGTCATTTAATATTCTCATACATTTTAAGGGCAATGATGAAAAATGTCTTACAGACTGCATGTCTCAGATTACTGCTCCAACAAGAGAATGAACACTATACAAAGATAAGACAGAGCTGCATTGCTGCAAACATTAGTCATGCATGGCTGTGTGGTCACTCATTGCACTACATCTGAAATTAACACATGTATAGACAACTCAGAAGTGTACAAGTGCCATATGTCTTGTTAATACTGTGGATGATTTGAGACTTGCTTGTATGCATAATGATTTTCATTCCTGCTGCAAAGCTGTGTCAGTAGCAAAGAGGGATAAGACACCCTTTCTGTGCTTTGTAGAATCATTGGTGTGAGAGTTCAAATCCAGACTTGTATAAAACTCTTTCATGTGTACTAACATTTATTTGACAGTGTTGTTTATGATATATATATATATATATATATATATATATATATATTGTATGTCACACAGCTTCTAACAAAC
This sequence comes from Protopterus annectens, assembly GCF_019279795.1. Lineage (NCBI taxonomy): Eukaryota > Metazoa > Chordata > Ceratodontiformes > Protopteridae > Protopterus > Protopterus annectens. Next base: position 331,843,276 of record NC_056725.1, read on the forward strand.
ACAGGAAACAAACAAATACAATAAATGTCATGTAATATACTATGATAAACAATACATAAACTACACCTGATAATCATATGTGTGTGTAGCACATGCTAAACATGGTGATCCACACTCTATATTCTATTTGTAGATCATGGTTTAAATCCCACATTTGTCTTTTAAGGTTGAAACATAATAAACACTGCTCACACAAATGAAACTAGTTTAGCTTTGCTTCTCATGTTTGCACATTGCTTACCTTCATGCAAACCTGGACTGATGGCCCATACATGAAGCAGACAGAACACCTGTAGACAAGGACAGACATTTTTGACTTCAGAAAGGATACATTGTTGCATCTTTTGCTTTCCATCCCACAAATCCAGTAAGCAGTGTTGTATGGTGGGAACCAACCTTCACCAACACCTGCACAAGTCTAGAACACCTGCAGAGAGGAAGCAGAGGGTAGACAGTTTCAAAACAAATACATTCTCTCAAGTATGCTGGGCACTGTACAAGCATGCTAAGTGGTGCTGTGCAGTAGTTACACAGACGTTAATAATGAATATGAAAATATCCATCTGTTTTTTTAACTATTCCTGTGACATCAGGTGTAAGTGTAGAGCTGTAATACAGATGATCTTAGGCTCTAATGCAGCCAATTCCAAATATTTTTACTGTTCCATTTTACTTTATGTTAAAATTCGCATGAAAACAATTATTACAGACTCCCAATTTTAATTATAAATAACAATAGTGGAGCTCATATGAATTATTTGAGGGACTGAGTTTATACTGACTTTTATGTTCCTTTAATTATAATGCTGTTCCCTGGCCTTGAGTGGCCTTTATACTTCAATAATACACATACACACATGAATGTATAAACCAGGACCATGTCAGATCACACACATGGATGGTTAACCCCGCAGTCTGTCATGTGAATTTATATATAATTCGTGAGTATGTATGAGAAGTATGTGGCAAGGATGAAAAATCACCACTGTGGAAGAAAATGTTTGGTATCCTATGCATATATTTGAATCCCACATTATCAAAATTAATTTTATCAGTGTGTAAAGTCACACAAAAATGTGTCAGGTCATAAAATATTTTCCCCAGTGCATTTCTGCAAAGTTAAATCACCTAATAGTTACAGTAGCAAACAACCCTCAAACTAATACCAAGCTTTGAATTAACCTTCCAATTTCAAATATTGCTTTTCTCTCTATTTGGCATTGTTGCTCTCTGCTTAACATTGAGAAACATGGTTAGCATCATTGCTCACATTTGCACACTACCAATAAATTTCATAACACTCATTTGGCCAGGAAATCACTCTTAAGCATTTCTGTTCTCCCTGGTTGGACATGTCTACAGGTAGAAAGGATGCTGCCCAATTTAGGGTGTAGAGGTGGGGGTGTTGAGGAGTTCAGAATCTTCACTGGACTCTTTGGAAAGAGCTACAGCTGAAGGATCTTGCATGGGTGCTATATTGGCTCCCAGTACAAGTCTGAGGAATGGGTTAGCCTGGCCAAGGATGTCTACAATGTGACTGGCATTCCACCCATTGCAGAACAGTGTAGACAACATTTTAAAAACTTGAAAAGGCACAGGCAAGGTATACCCAACCAGTGGTTGGATGAGTTCAGGACTGCTGACATCCCACAGCTGTGTAAGTATATCAATACAGAGAATTTGTAGTAGATAGAAAGCTGCATATAGGCATGACTGGTATGCATAATGCTCTTCTTTTGTTCTCTTTTCTTTATTCCATGGCTATTCAAGTGATTATGGCAAATAGAGATGCTCATGCTGAGCATTTATAGAGACTGGGGGAAGCAAGGGGTATGTATGCAGCACAACTTAACTATTATTTAGGCTAAAGTATTGTTCTTCTATACAGTAGTAGCAAATTAAGCATGTAACTGTAAAAGCAAGCAAGGGTGCTTCATTCTGTAGCACAAGCCAACTGTAGGAGTCAAGTCTAATAATGTAGTCAGATATTGTAAGTTCAAGTACAACAAGTAACAAATAAATATATGTAAAATCCCTTAAAATGTTACATAATTTAATTTCAATAGAAGTGCCATAAATGTCCTGCTGTTAACTTAATCTTTATAATTTGACCAGACATATGTGTAATATATGCATCTTGGAAAGACTACTTTCAGCAGTCATTGCTTACAGCTTGTAGTTGTTAAGAAAAGTACTTAAATGTAAAACTACAGATAAATATAAAATATGTTTTATTGTGATAATGCATTGTATGTCACATATGATGGTACTAATTATTTCTTTTTTTTTCCCAATTACACAGACCCTTATCTCTTTCTTTTTATTTTACTATGTCTCATCAAAATGTTTCCATGTCATCCATCTCTGACAAATTACAAAATGCTTTACAGCACAGAGTGGTAGGCCATCCCCTGTAAATGAGCCTGCCCCCACTCCATTGACTCCTGCTCCAACACCTAGCATATCTGGAACCCAACCTGGCAGGAGTGCCTCCACTGCACTTGCATTACCTGGACCCTCCACCTCAGATAGCAATACCCTGACACCTGAAGCTGTGGTACCTTTCAGGAGTACTGGTAGAGGTGGAGATTTAATCACCTGTCATGAGTTGTCAGGCTTGGTGCATAGGGCCATGCATCACACCATTTGTGCATTCTTATGCTGGATGGAGATGATGCTCTCTTTTATAGTCCAGAGGAGAAGACATTGAGCACTCCAACAACCAGCTGAGTAAGTGGACAATAATGACAGTCTTGAGGGTGAGGACTAGATTCTCATTGTCCCCGTGTTTGATGGGCATGGGCATCTGTTGTTCCCTCCCTAACCCCAATCATAGAGTCTTCCAACCTATAGTGTCCCTCACCACCCTCTGTCTTATCTTGTTTGTCCTGTTTGTCTGCATTTCCTTCCTCACCTACCCTACTTTCCTGCATGTCCCTTACCCAACATTCCTCTCTTAGTGAAGTAAAAAAAAAGCACTTCTCCCACAAAAAATATTGTCTCATACATAGAGCTCCACTTCACATGTTTGCTTGAACCACTTGATTCAGTCCAGTTGGCTATACAACATGATTGTGTTGTTGTCAACCTTCTTTGATGAGTTGACAGTTCAAAGTCAGCTAATATTATGTACATATTTTCATTTTATACTGTTTACAAATTGGATAGCTATGGTTCTTTCCTGTCTCCCAACTGCACATTCCTGTATTGCCTTCCTTTTGTTCTTTCCCCACTTACCCCCCATTTCACCACTTTCCTATCTACCCCATCTTGCCACCTTTAATCTGGTTAAAAACTATAATCACACACCACACACATAAGAAAAGAAAAATAATAAAGCCCTTCACTTTTTATCCTGCGTGTTTGCATGGAGTATGGCATCACACACCAGTAATGAGCAACGGTGAATGTTTCTTCCATGGTGCCGTTACCTCCATGCAATGTTGATTAAATACCTTATGCTGAGGTAACACCCAGTGGATGTAGAATAATGAATATGTCATTGCATTATAAATACATATTTAAAACTATTAGATACTTCTGGATTTGAACCCTGTATCATCTGGACTCAGAAAGAAATCTATCAATGCAGTTATATCTGCTGCCACAGTGTCAGTTAAGCAGCATGTGTGTTTCTTATACCAGCCACAAATTTATCAATGAAGCAGAGGCTCATGTCTGCTCATCACTAAATGTGTATCACACATGTGCAAACACTATGTCATCCATTGCAGAAACCAGCTGCTTGGTGATGAGTTATGAAAGTGCACATTAGCATTTATTAGTTATGTTTACTGCCTAGTTAGTCTTCATCCCATGAAAGTACATATAAAAACACAAGCAAAGTGAATGTGCTTTTTTAAGGAAAGAACACATATTTACACTGCAGCCATCTGTTACCTGTGCCCATGCACTTGAAACTTGGTATTTCAGTACTTGTTCACAAATATATCAAGCACACTACAGAAAATGCTTTCTTACATACCATGGAGATCTTTATACTGACAACACACATTCAGATTTTTCAATGCATGCAGTATTTTGGACAGCTGTTTACATATAGTTTGTAAAGTATTTTTAAGGTATACATCCACAGTGGAAACACAACAGCAAATGCATGCTCATCAATCTGGTAACATGCAGAACTTTAATAACTTTACAGTCATACATGGCTAGCTATCCATTTCAACATCTTCTCTCAAACATCCAGTGATGGTGTCATCCACAATAAATTGTCCTGCAGCCTTGTAAAAGTCAAACTTGTGCCATGTCACTTGTGTAAAGTACTGAGTTCTCTAGACAGTGTACTTAGTTAGGTAAGGTTTGTGTGTGTGTGTGTGTGTTTGTTCATTTGGTTGACAATAGAAAGAGCATTTTACACCTGCATATGGGACACTGCTATTGCTATCTTCTCATCAGACACTGCTGATGTCATGACTTATAGTGTGTGGCACTTGCATTAAAACTGAGGACTCTAGTTGATGTGCTTAGCTAGGTAGGGGTTCTGTTCTCACTGTAGTCAAATGGTGTGTGTGTGTGTGTGTGTGTGTGTGTGTGTGTGTGTGTGTGTGTGTGTGTGTGTGTGTGTGTGTGTGTGTGTGTGTGTGCTTTCAATTGGTTGATATTAAAGAGAGCATTTTACACCAGCATGTGGACACTGCTGTTACCATCTTCCTCTCACTAGACTCTGCTGATGTCATCAGCTATATCTGTCTCTCAAGCATGTTCTGTTAATGTCACAGGCTAGGTTAAGATCCATAGAGTGAGTGACTCTTGTGCCATTAGATTTGCAGATGTGCAGTATTTCCATTATTTCCATCAGGGCAGGGTCAGAGAATGCCCTGTAAGCCAGGCAAAAGTTACCTATCAGCATCCTATACGATACAGATTACAGAGACAGGGCTTTCAGTCTATCAGTGTACATCATGGCATGGTTTGGAGACCCTGCATTTTCTTAGTGAGAAACCCCTGTGGTCTGTCCAGCTGCTACAGGTATCTGGCAAAGTACATTCACAAGGGAGCATTGGACTCTATTAGCAGTCTGATGAGGGTCAAGTACAATGGTGCTGTAAGCTCTTCAGACCTGAATGCGATGGCTTCACTTATGAGGTGCACAATGTAGAATACTTTCCTTACCATTGTGGAAACTTGGTGGTCAAAGTTCAGATTGCTATCTACCTATGTTCCCAGGTCCCACACCACTGAGTTTGAGCTTAGGGTGGTGTTGGCAATACTTTAATTAGAAGGAAATTCCACTTTACCAAACGCATTAATAATGGCACTTTTTTGAATTTAGTTTTTGACCATGATTTTGACACCAATCATTTGTCTGTGTTAGCCAGATTCAGTGATTGCAACCAATTTTCAATCATCAGCAAACATGGCAAGCCAATAGCCATCTGCTTTAACCTGGATTTCCAAGAAATAGATTCTGAACAGTAAAGGGCCCAGCACAGATCCTTATGGTATGCCACTGGTGATAGCTCTACTGTTAGAGGTTGATTCACTAACTTTGACATTATGTGTTCTGTCGGTGAGCCAATTGGCTACCCAAATAGTGATGAAAAGGTTAATCCCCAGTTAGGAGAGTTTCTTAATGATACCTGAGTGGGTGATTGTATCAAAAGCTTTGGCCAGATCAAGATATATGGTATGCAATGCCTTAACTTCATCCAGAGCTTTGGTACCTTTCTAAGAAGTCTACTAGGTTTAATCAAATGATCTACCCTTAACAAAGCCAAATTGGTTTGGGTCAAGAGTTTGAAGGTCACCTATGTTCTTGTTTATAAGGTCCATGATGATTCTTTCCATGGCCTTGCAGGTGATACTGATTAGATTTATGGGTCTATAGTTCCCAGGGTCAGTTGATGGCCCCTCTTTGTGCAAGAGGATTACTGTTGCTATTTTCCACTCCAATGGAACAAAGGTAGTTCTCAGGCTATGGTTAAAGAGGACTCTAAATGGGTCCACTAGGTCCTGTTTTAGATTGTTTAATAAGCAATCTGGGATGTTATCTGGTACCATTGAGGGTGTGTTTTTAACCTTGGAGAGCACAGTTATGACCTGATATCTAGAGATACTAGGCAGAGGACTGGTGTGGGGTATGCTTTGGGGTATGGCCGTTTGGGCCAGGAGGGTGAAGTTTGCACCAAATCTGTCAGCTAGCAGGTTTCCAATTTCCTTTTGTCCAGCTTCATGTTTAGACTCCTACCATTATGTTGCAGAACTTTGAGTTTGCCTCCAGTCAATTTACTTATATCTGAACTTTTGATGCTTTGACATTATCTAAAAAAGTCAGCATGGGAGAGGCATGTGCCTTTGCCAGTATCCGACAGCCTGGAGGACATAAGTGCAGACCATCTCTGGCAAAACAATGTGGCCTTTCGATTATTTCATCCCAGACTGAGAGATACTGGATCCCCCTAGATTGACACCAGAAGCTAAGCCAATTGTTGAAGTTGATCATTTTTTGTTTATATTGTGACATCATCCTGGGTGAAGGTAGAATACTGCTTTGCGCTGGAGTCATTTAGGCCTAGGCATATAATCTGAGATTTCAGTTATGTGTCTCTTCATATAGTCCAGAGAGGTGCTTCTCAAGTAATTTAACCCAACATAATCTATGACAGAGTCATAACAGTAGTTGTTGAGTGACATGACTGACAGTATTATACAATTGTATGCATATTGTTGGCATATTAAGACATGTGCTGTTGCTGCGGAGCAGATCAACCATTGACACAGTTCACATTCTGCCATCATAGTTATAATTGTAGTACGACATAGGTGTACAAGTGTTTACATGCCATCCTTAAATGCTCTGTGACACACATCAATATACATTCATATTGACTACACGGTCACATAAGTCTTGTCTCATACACATGTTGTTATGCTCTGATCTACACAACAATGTATCTCTTGTTTGATGCAATTGCAACCTTGTAGAATTCATAGTATGTGCAGTTGTGTTGCTATACCCAAGGATTATTGAGGTGGTTGACAGCACCATTGTGTGACTATTAGTATTTGTGTCAGGAAATGTTATGCATGAGCCACAAACAACTGATCTGTAATGTGTCCTGATATGGCATCTGGCTGCTCAAACACAGCTTGCCCATGAAACACATATATGCATATGTCGTGCAATTGATGTAAGTACATGACATTGTTACAGTTGTACGACTGTGTGCATAGCACCAGTGTGTGGAATGTGATGAATGACCATTGTTTATTTGTAGGTCTTTTCACAAATCATTTATTCGAATACATTTGAAATGTTAAGTGGAATACACAACTAAATTCAGATGTGCATGTGGATGCCATAAGACATACCCAGCCAGAGGAAACAGAGAATCCACTGGCTGGCAGTCTGTCTCACACATCACCCCCCCTCTCGCCACTGGCCATCAGCCAAAGTATACATGCAAACCTTACTCAGTTTCTATGCTAAGGAGGGCAGCACATCTGTGTGCTCTTTACGGTGAATAACACAGATTCAATAGGTCCTCACAACAGCACATATTGCCTATAGCATGACCCAAAACCTAGACCTACCAGACACGGTTGGATCCATACATCAACACAGCCTGCAGCTGGAATATGTTACTGTAGAAGGGCTTCCATCAACAGTCATCCATCTGAATTGGGGAGACATCACCTGATGCATGCATGTATAGACACATCCTGACTCTCCTCATCTGTGAGGTAAACCAGCATGTCATCATGGACCGTTCCTAAATGGAAAATGGTAATATCCTAGCAGTGTGCAAAAGACATATGTGATTTGTTTAGTCTATATTCATGTCTGTTACATCTGTTAGATGTCCTCAAGAAGGTCAACAAGGTCATGCATGATGACAACAATATCATCCCATGGAACTTGACCAGGCCAAGATATTTGACACCGATCTATACTGAGATATTACTGTAACACTGTCACAAGTGATCATGAGAACCTGTATCACCATGAGGGTAGACCATTGGATCACATGCTTCACATATAAATATGCTGAAATGTGTGAAATGACCTATATCTAGAGGGATCCCCCTCTGGAGATTGCAAGGTCAAAAGACTGAAAATCAAAATATCTACAACTCAAACATGGAATTTTCTTCAGTGTCGTGTGATCTTGGAGTTGATATATATAATTAGCAGGGGGTGTGGGGGATGCAGCCCCCACATGAGGGGCGCACGGGGACTTTCCCTCCGCATAAAAACATTTTCAATATTGTGAGTTTTTGATATTTCGATTTTCAGTCTTTTGAACTTTCGATCTTCTGACATAGACCCATCTAGCAACCAGTGATCAGGTCCATACCTCAGGGCTGTGTACTAGGCTCTTTCATGTTCATTATTTAAGCCACAGACTTCAAGAATGACATACACATCCTTTGTCCAAACAGCTTTCTGAAGGACTACAGACTGAGGAAAATCATTGATTCAAAATGTGATATTAGTATAATACAGACAGTATCAACACACACAGAGGATTGCTGCCACAGCAGTAAAGGCATATGAGATGACAAAAAAATCATGGGGGTGAGATTTGTTATGCTATACAAGCAAATGCACAAGCTAATGATAATGTAGACAGCACACCCCTAAGAGCAGACTGAGTGGTATGTGACCTGTGTACTCAGGTAGATGGTATGCGGAGCATCCACCAGCATATGCCCACAGTGGTGACTACCCCTTGTACGTAACACAAATTATGCGTATGTGCAGCACATCCACATTACAGGTCATAATACCCCCATTGTTCACAGCCTTCATCACACCAATAACTGAGTACAATGCACCCTTTTTCTTTTACTTCATGTACCTACCTACACATCTTCCAGGGATGCATTACTCAAATGTAGCACATTTACCACAGTGAGCTCCCACACATCTTATTAGTCATACCTATATATTGTTTTTGTTACATAAACATTTGTGCCTGATGGTGCAGAACCCCCATCAAAGTGTTATATCAGATGCATGTGTGACACGTGTTACTGTGATGCACACAGTACATAGATAGCTGAATGTTAACATTGATGGTATGGGTTACATTCATAACAGTGTGGATTGTGCCATATATATGCCATGAACACCTGTCAACTAGCTTAGATTGATCATAATCTCACATGCAAGTATAGCAGTGTCCTTTCTAACACCTCCAGCAGATGTTAAAGTTTCAGGATGTTGTGCATGTTTCTCCTTGTATATTGCTAACAGCTCATTACTTGCACAAGTGTATTTTTGCAGACCCATCTATGATCACTCACAATCACTTATGTAATGACAGAGACATAGGATTACTGGTGGTATTATTCTGATATTGTCCATGATTGTGCATGTTTCTGTCTACTTTTGTCTGTGAGCCTATTACTATGTGTCCACTTCGTTGAGTCCTCTGCTGGCATTACAGTCTTCCTTCTCTACCTCTCTTCAAACAAAATGAAAAAACTACTCCTTGGAGAACAATATGGCTGTGCCAACCCTGACTGACTGATTACTTTTGTTACTTTCCCCTTTTGTCAAATATTCAGCCAACTCGTTTTGCACAGCTTCACAATATACTCCTAACCCTTGGAAAAATCACGAATAAGGCACCTGGTTGACAAGACTTCACAGATTTAATTTAGCACTTTCGTCAGTGAATACACATAGACTTCTTCAGAATCCTTCAGAAGGTAGGTGTATTTATCGACGAAAGCAATCAATTCAATCTGTGAAGTCTTGTCAACCAGGTGCTTTCTTTGTGATTTTTCCAAGTTTTTTGTGTCTGTTTTTATCAGTTATACTCCTAACTCTTATTGTATATACCATCACTGATATATACCCTCTCCACTGTACATGCTAGGATGCTTATATAGCAGAAAATCTTCTCCATTGTTATGTCACCTTGTGTGACAGTCACATAATATACATTCACTGTGCAGTCCGTACTGTATCATGTCAATATGTGATCCATGTTCATGCTACAGCTGGCTTCATTGACATGCCCTCATTTGCTGTCGATTACCATGTTTCACCTGTCTTCTTTCCCTGTGTTAATTCATCCGAGTCATCTGTGTATCACTATTCAATATACACACTTTCCCTGACTGTTTATTTATACTGCAGTCTATGTACCCTTATGGATCATTTACACAACTCTTGTTCAGTATGTCTGAAATAGATTTCCACAATGTTCTGCACTGTATACACTTTCATATAATGTCTTGGAACTATATGCATTGTTTTATTAATAATCCTGGTAATCATTGTGGCATTCCAGGCAGACACACATACCTAGTTTTCCCATAGGTAAACAGGCTTACACATCTGCTACTGTCTCTCTTGCTTTATGTGGTTTTGTTGCTGGCCACAAAACACACTTGTTTACTTTTAAACACAGTGCGTGGCATGCATATACAATTAGCACTGCTGCTTACCAGGCAAACATGTAAATTCCATGTAGGCTTTGCATTAATCCTACATGAAGTTTATTGAATCCCCAGGTAGATTTTTTTTTTCAGTCATTGATCATGAATTGCATAAATAAAGAAGGGGTAATTTGAAGAAGGAACTAACCCAGCCACTGGAGATGCATAAGCCAGTGCATTTCTTCATGTCGGTCCCAAGCCCAGATAAATGGGGAGGGTTACATCAGGAAGGGCATCTGGTATAAAACCTCTGCCAAAGAACATATGCGGGCAACAATACAGATTTCCATACTGGATCAGTCGAGGTCCGGGTTAACAATGACTGCCACCAGTACTGGTAGCCAACAGGGTGCTGGCAGAAATTGGGCTACTGTTGGTCGCAGGAGAAGAATAGGGGGAAGGCATGCCCAAAGGCAGGAAGAGAAGAGGAAGGTTAGGAGTGTAGTAGTGAGGGTAGGAACTTTGAATGTTGGCAGTATGAATGATATAGGGAGAGAGCTAGCTGATATGACGGAGAGAAGAAAGGTTGATATATTGTGTGTGTAAATGACCAGATGGAAGGGGAGTAAGGCCAGGTGTATAGGCAGTGGGTTCAAATTGTTCTATCATGGTGTGAATGGGAGGAGAAATGGGGTAGGTGTTATCCCAAAGGAACAGTATGCCAAGAGTGTTTTGGAGGTGAAAAGAGTATCCAATAGAGTGATGTTTAGGAAGCTGGAAATTGATGGTGTAATGATGAATGTTATCAGTGCATATGCTCCGCAAGGTGGGTGTGCAATAGATAAGAAAGAAACATTTTGGAGTGAGTTGGATGAAGTGGTGGTGAGTATACCCAAGGGTGAGAGACTGGTGATTAGAGTGGATTTCAGTGGGCATGTTGGTGAAGGGAATAGAGGGGATGAGGAAGTGATGGGAAGGTATGGTGTTAAGGAAAGGAATTCAGAAGATCAGATGGTAGAGGATTTTGTGAAAAGGATGGACATGACTGTGGTGAATACGTATTTTAAGAAGAGGGAGGAGCATAGGGTGAAGTACAAGAGTGGAGGAAGATGAAGACAGGTGGATTATATCCTATGCAGGAGGGCCAGTCTGAAGGAGATTGGAGACTGTAAAGTGGTGGCAGGGGAAAGTGTAGTTATGCAGCATAGGATGGTGGTCTGTAGGATGATGGTGATCAAGAAGAGGAGGACAAGTGTGAGAGCAGTGCCAAGGATCAAATGGTGGAAGTTGAAAAAGGGTGATTGTGAGGTAGAGTTCAGGGAAGAGTTAAAACAAGCACTGGGGAGCAGTGAAGAGTTATCGAATAGCTGGGTAACTACAGCAGAGATAGTAAGGGAGACAGCTATAAAGGTGCTTGGTATGACATCTGGACAGAGGAAGTAAGACAAGGAGACCTGGTGGTGGAAAGAGGAAGTACAGGAGAGTATACAGAGGAAGAAGCTGGTGAAGAAGAAATGGGATTGTCAGAGAGATGAAGAAAGTAGACAGGAGTATAAGGAGATGAGGAGCATGACAAAGAGATAGGTGGCAAAGACTAAGGATAAGGCATATGGAAAGCTGTATGAGAGGTTGGACACTAAAGTGGGAGAAAAGGACCAGTGCCAATTGGCTAGACAGAGGGACTGAGCTGGGAAAGATGTGCGGTAGGTAAAGGTGATAAAGGATAGTGAAGGAAATGTACTCACAGGCGAGGAGAGTGTGTTGTACAGATGGAAAGTGTACCTTGAGGGGCTGATGAATTAAGAGAATGAGAGGGAGAGAAGGTTGGATGATGTGGGGATAGTGAATCAGGAAGTGAAACACATTAGCAAGGAGGAAATAAGGACAGATATGAAGAGGATGAAGAATGGAAAAGCTGCTGGTCCAGATGACATACCTGTGGAAGCATGGAGGTGCTTAATAGAAATGACAGTGGAGTTTTTTAACCAGATCCCCGGTAGAGCTCTTTTGAGTGTGTACCTTTAACTCCTAGTGGGCGTGGCTTCAGCATTTAAAAATTAAAGTTATCACCTTACATTTTTGACAAATACCCATTGACAGAGGTCATATATCAATACAATTATGTTTGCTTTCATGTATGCTTCAAGATAAAATTTTCCGATACCTTGTATGTAACATTGTTTTGGAATTATTAATGCAAATATGAACAGGCAATATTTGACACCTAGAGGAGCAGTAGGGTGTAACTGCAGAAACACCTGGAGACGTCACTCGGCTGTAATGAGTTGAAATCTTGGAAAGTCAGAGGATGACTGAGGAGTGGAGAAAAAGTGTTTTAGTACCTATTTTAAGAATAAGGGTGATGTGCAGAGCTGTAGTAACTACAGAGGGATAAAATTGATCAGTCGCCCTGCTAGACAGGGGTCCAGGTAAGTAAATTGTGTGGGAAGAAATAGCCAGGGAATTGTTATGGCTAGGCTTGTATAGGCCCTAGGGCTGATAGCCTAGTACCAACCTATGAACCTATGAACCTATGTCATAGCTTGAAGTTATGGGAAAGAGTAGTGGAAGCTAGGTTAAGAAGGGATGTGATGATTAGTGATCAGCAGTATGGTTTCATGCCGGGAAAGGGCACTACAGATGCAATGCTTTCTCTGAGAGTGTTGATGGAGAAATATAGAGAAGGTCATAATTAGTTGCATTGTGTCTTTGTGGACTTGGAAAAAGCATATGATAGGGTGCCTAGAGAGGGGTTGTGGTATTGTATGAGGAAGTTGGGAGTGGCAGAGAAGTATGTAAGAGTGGTACAGAATATGTACGACGGTGGTGTGACAGTGGTGAGGTCTGCAGTGGTAGTGACAGATGCATTTAAGGTGGAGGTGGGATTACACCAAGGATCAGCTCTGACACCTTTTTATTTGCAATGGTGATTGACAGGTTGACAGACAAAATCAGACAGGAGGCCTCTTGTACTATGATGTTTGCAGATGACATCGTGATCTGTAGTGAGAGTAGGGACTAGGTTGAGGAGACCCTGGAGAGGCGGAGATATGCTCCAGGGAGGAGAAGAATGAAGGTCAGCAGGGCTAAGACAGAATATATGTATGTGAATGAGAGGAAGTATAAAGGAATGGTGAGGATGCAGGGAGTAGAGCTGGTGAAGGTGGATGAGTTTAAGTACTTTGGATCAACAGTTCAGAGTAATGGTGAGTGTGGAAGAGAGGTGAAGAAGAGAGTACAGGCAGGGTGGAATGGGTGAAGAAGAGTGTCAGGAGTGATTTGTGACAGACGGGTACCAGTAAGAGTGAACGGGAAGGTCTACAAGAGGGTAGTGAGACCAGCTATGTTATATGGGTTGGAGACAGTGGCACTGACAAAAAGGCAAGAGTCAGAGCTGGAAGTAGCAGAGTTAAAGATGTTAAGATTTGCACTGGGTGTGACAAGGATGGACAGGATTAGGTATCAGTATATTAGAGGGTCAGCTCAGTTTGGATGGTTTGGAGACAAAGTCAGAGAGGCGAGATTGCGTTGGTTTGGACACATGCTGAGGAGGGATGCTGGGTATATTGGGAAAAGGATGCTAAGGATGGAGCTGCCAGGTAAGAGGAAAAGAGGAAGGCCCAAGATAAGGTTTATGGATGTGGTGAGAGAGGACATGCAGCTGGTTGGTGTGACTGTGCAAGATGCAGAGGACAGGAAGAAATGGAAACAAATGATCCGCTGTGGTGACCCCTAACGGGAACAGCCAAAAGAGAAGAAGAATTTGATGAAAGAACTGGCGATACATCAAGTGAAATGGCAAATATATTTGCAAACAAATATGTCTCCAGATATTAATGAATATGTAAAAAGAAAATGTCTTTTGAAAGATAATAAAACTGGTTAGACATTATTCAATACATGTTTAACAGTGGCCTTTCAGATTTAAGTGTTAAATGTTAAATCTTTAATGTAAATGTTGAATATGCATGTTTTTAATGTGTTTTGACTTTAGAAATGAGTAGTGAATATATCATGTTTTTTACACTATACACACACACACACACACACACACACACACATATCTATATCTATATCTATAATATATATATATATATATATATATATATATATATATATATATATATATATATATATATATATATATATATATACACACACACACACACACACATACACAGATGTGTGATGTTGATTTTTTTAGTGGTGTCCAGCGTGTTTTTTTTGAGTTTAGTTCTTTGGCTGCACTACTGCCGGGACTGAAGTATGTTTTAGTTTCCTTCTGAACACATGTTGATGAATCTAGGGAATGATGACTGAAGGGTCCTATGTGCACTTTATTGGAGTCATACTCAGTGGCGGCTGGTGACTTCAAATCAAAGGGGGGCTGCAGGAGACAGCTGAATGGGTGGGGTCAATGGGAATGGGTGTGACCAACTAGAAAGGGGAGGAGCTATGCTCAAAACCACAAAAACTTTAATTAAATACGCTGCCCTGGGTGCCAAACCATCATTATGGGAGTCCAATCAAGACAAAATGAAGTGTAGAAGAAAAAAATATTTCAATCCATTGGCTGCATGACAGCTTACTTAATATCTAGATGGAAACAAAAAGGATGTGAGTCATGAAAAAATAAATTACCTTTTAAATACATTACTGGAATGCCAGTCAAAATCAAGTATAAGAAAAACAAGCAGCACTTAACTCAAATAACTTCTCCTTGCACTCCAGTTCTAATTATAATTTATATTTAGCTTTATTAAAGTACCAAGTAACATGCTGAAAGTAGCAATCCCTGTGATACCCTCACTTGTAAAAATGTTTCTCATCCAAAAAAGACCTGCTGCCTGACAACTATCTACTTGTTTCATGGGGAAAACATGATCAAAGTAAAAAAATGAAAAGCAAACAAGAAACAAGCTCAACATATATTGCTTAAAGGATTACTGTACAGAATATGGGCCACGTATGATAGATTGGCATTTGGTTTAGTTTGCAGGTAAAGCCTGTAATGAGCTTAACATAATCTTATCTACTATCATAAGTTGGGTAGCTTAACATAATCTAATCCTGGCCTTTATTACAAATACTGTCATATGCATTTCAATACTCAAGGCTTATACATTATCTAGTTATGTAAGTATTCTCTGCATGGCAACAACAGAAAGGCTTTCAGTATTGGCAATACTGCTTATTAAAACATACTTGCATCTTACAATATCAGACAAGCTTCCCTGATGGTCATTAAAGCACTGCTACTTAAACACAGAGCAAAAGGCACTTTCTGAATAATAATAAGCATATATCAACAGTATAAAAATGACAGAAACCAGAACATTCTGCAAAATCAATGACAGATGAAAAGCCACTGTAGTACTTGTGTTTACCTTGGATGGGGGGGGGGATAGTCTGCACATTTACACTGCATAACTGCTCCTTGCCTTGCTTGGACACATCCAGAGTCACTACATGGGGGAGTGGTGTGCAACAAGTTTGTCACAATTTGAAATGTCTTTGGCTGACTGTGATGGCCCTGACACATTTGTCATACCTCTCAACCTCAGAGCAAGAAATCTGTACAAAGCCATGCATAGAAGTGGGACAAAGGCCCAAAAATAAGGACAATTTGCTCTTATAAACTTAGAAAGATAATAGAATAGTAGGTCTTGCATTAGTATGAATTTTCTGAAGGGTATGAAATCTGAAACTGAAATGTCTGTCATTATTTTCTAACTTCAGTCTTTAATGATTTGCCACTAATTTGCCAAAAAACACGATTTTATGAAAAATGGACCAAAATGTGATTCAAAAATATAAAATAGCCACACAATACAGCTGGGAACCTGTCAAAGAAGGGACACTTTTAATATTAGTACTGCTAACTTGAGCAGCTGACAAAATAAAATAATCTACATGCATTTCTGAAATAAAAGTAATCTATAACTGATTATTACAGTTGTTTATTAATTGTAAACCCACCATGTTTTCTTCCAAAATTGCCATTTTGCAGAGGGATTATTAGGGGAAGAGTAAAATTTTGAGCCAAAATCGGGGACAGTTGAGAGGTTTGGATATGCCTAATTCTATAAAGCAATTTTATTTAAACGTACCTCTCAACCTGTTAATGCAGGAAATCTGGACAAGGCCAAATTTATTAGGGGAACATACAAACACTACTAAAATTGCTCTTGTATAAACTTAAGATAGTTGATAGAATAACAGGTCTTGCTTTAGCATGCATTTTTCTGAAGGTTATGACGTCAAACTCAATGTCTGTCATTTAGTGACTTCATTCCTAAATGATTTGCCTGAAAACCACACATTTTATGAGGAACAAACCAAAAATAAGAAGCAAATATCTATTCATTCTGCAAAAATATGGACAGCTGAGAGGTATAGTTCAACCAGGGCTGTCTGAGTTTGCTGCCCTTCCCCTCTCAAAATCATGGTCGATTGGAGCCTCCTCCCTGCAACCATTCCAGTGTCCCATTTCTTGGTTATTTTGCCCCATTTACCATAAACACTGTAATGTGCATACTGCTTTACTTCTGCGATGATTTGGATTTCATTTGAAAGTTTTATTTTGCATTTTTACAGCACAAACCCCAATAGATATCTGCTAAACAAAGCAATGCAGTCTCACAATGAAAACAGACTTAGCATTAAAACATCTCTGCCCTTGAAAGTCGCATGCATTGAAACAGCATTGAAACCCACATTCAAAGAAAATACGTTTTGCCAGTGGCAGATAAAGATTAACTTTGGGCTGTTTTCAAATCATAGGCCCCTTTTGGGCTGTTTTCAAATCATAGGCCCCTTGAACACGAAACATACACATGCACTTTGATACACCTTCCCAATTCTATTAAATTGTATTCCTTGTACAATACAGTACAGTTGTTATAGGGCATTTTAAATTTACTGTTTTGAACATTAGTAAACAATGAAACAAAATGCATGCACCAATGAAAAAATTACCCAATTCAGAACATTTCCATCATAAAAGTCTACTCGACCTTCTACACTCCACCAGTATCAGTAAATATGCACAATCTCTGAAGTGTAAAAGTCATCTAAATAATTCCACATTAAAGAAATCTATAACAATGAAGAGGTTGCTGCTAGCAAACAACTTTATATGTCATTGTTTATTCATCTACAAATAAAGTGCCTGTTGCCCTTGTGGAATAAATAGCCTATGTTGCATGCATTAAAAAAAATGATAAGCTAGTAATATCACAATAGGGACTGTATGGAAAACTGATAACAGGTTCATAGTTACTACTCTAGGTATCTTTGCCAAAAAGGACTGCAGCATCCACCCACTTTACAACACAGTACAGTATCAGCAATGCATCTATCTACTGTGGGAGTAGAACCCACAACCTTCTGCATCAAAAGCAAATACACTGCCTGTTGTGCTATTAACAATACAAGCAGGCTTAGAATAAGCAGCACTAAAGTGTTGTTCCCCTGCAGCTCTCAGCTCCTTGTAAAATCTACTCGACACACAGTTGCATCTCTGAACTTTGCAGCACAAGAAATCTGGAAAAAGCTAAAATTTATTGGGGGGGCCCAAAAACCAAGGACACATTTTAAACATTGCTTGTACAATGTTGGAAAGTTGCTAGAATAAAATGCTGTGTTACCACCATACATTTCACTGCCACATCTTTAACCCAGGGTGCCCTGTGCAAAACAGTCAGAGAAACATATCACTATGCCAAATCAGCTGTTTTGTGAAAGAGAGGAAGACAAACTTAAACGGCTACCATTTAGTGAATTCAGTTCTCACCATAGCTGTCAACCTCTTGGCACAAAACACCTGAACAAAGCCAATAATGGGGGAATACAGCCCCCAAACATATTCAGAATTCAGTTCTCACCATAGCTCTCAACCTCTTAGCAAAAAACATGTGGACAAAGCCAGTAATGGGGGGGATACAGCCCCCAAACATTCAATGAATTCAGTTCTTACCATAGATAGCTCTCAACCTTAGCACAAAATACCTGGACAAAGCCAATAATGGGGGAATACAGTCCCAAAAATAAGGACAAATTTCAAATATCCATGTTATAAACTTAGACATCTGCTAGAATAAACAGTTTTGTGTTACCATGTACTTTCTGAAGAATATGAAGTCTGAAATTCAAATGCCTGTTATATTTAAACATTTAACCAGGAAACTAGTCTGACTTGGAACAAAAGACAATTTTCAGCAGAGCAGGGAGAAACTCCAGACAGAAGGCACCCCAGCCAAGAACCAAACCAGAGAACCTCAAGCTGTCAGGCAGTAATGCTACCAGTGCACCACTGCACTACAGACTTTGCAAGCCAAGGAAAAATGTTGATACAGAAACCACAGATTTTATGAGGAACAGAACAAATATGTGGCAAAAATCTGCATTTTTTTTTAGAAATGGTGGTGGATAGGAAATTCAGGTCCTTACCACCTGCATCCAAGTTACAGGGTTCAAGCCTGAGTATCTCTACCCACCACCATTTGTTTACTCTAGACACCAGTATATAGCAACTGAGGCATTTTACACACACACACCACACACCACACACCACACCACACACACACACACACACACACACACACACACACACACTTCATCTACCTGTTTCATGAACAGAACATGTCCGAAGACTCACCGACTCATTTCATGAACATCTCATCCAGCCAGCGACCGTTTGTCCAGCATTCACAAAGCCCGTGCAGCGAAATCCCCATGAGAGTTCTCAGCTCACTCCTCATTGGTCCTGCCTGCAAGGGAAGCAGTCCAGAGCTCCTCTGTTCTCTTTGGTCGTCGACCACACAAATTCCTGGGTATCTCACAGCACAGATTGCTGAGTACCTCTTTCTCTGCATCCGGACTGCTGATAAAGGCAGTCTGAGTGTCTGCGCATGCGCAGAGGAGTCGGGACTCGTGATTTTTTGTTTCACAGATTTTTTTCTTTTGTTTTTTTGTAGGTGGGAGGGCTACAGTCCAGCAGTCCGATAGCATGAGCTGCCTTTGGTCATACTCCATAGCACAGCGATTCAGACTTTGAAAGGTAGCATTAGTGAAAGCATACGTTACTGGGTGCAATTTAATAGGCAGCAGCTAATGCAAATCTTTTGTTATGAAGCAAGAGAATAGCATCTGCAGAAACTGAGCTGATGTACCTTTGTCCATCAGCATTTTCTGGGGGAAAGGGGATGGGCTTTAGGGATTATACATATCAGAATATTATGGACATTAGGCTAAAACAAAACATACACAGAAAAAACAATGAGACTCAGCAGTCATCACATTATAGGTTTCAAGCCTTGCAAGTTGTTGAAAGAACTCCTCTGTGGAGATTATGTCAACAGGTACTGAAATGTAAAAGCTTGGAGAAGGAATAGAAGAACTGCTAAAATCATGTACTAACCATTCATTCCTTGTTTAACAATATATCTAATCAGAATGAACGATATTCATTACTACATACTTGGGGCTTAATTCTCTGATGTCAACTTGTCAATCAAATTTACAGTTATCATTCACTGAAAGTGTTGTTTCTACTTGCATGACCACACTGGTTAACTGTGTGTATGCTTTTCTATTTTCTTCACAGCTGGGCTGTTGTAAATAAGTAAGGGTTGTATGTATAAATAAGTGGCTATGAGGGTGCAGATCTAAATATTAAAAAGACTGGGTAGATTGCTACTGGAACACAACTTTTTTAAGTTTCTCCAATCTTAAACTTTGACTGAGATGGGAATGTGGAGCCACTTCTGTTTACTGAGTCATATTTCTGATAAAATTGTATTGTGCACAAACTTTTCATGCACCATGATGATTCCAAAGTAACTCTTTAAAGAGATAGGTAGATCCCTATAATGTTTGAAGCTGAATAAACTGCAGAGGTTGTAGTACATCAGGATAGGTAATATTGCCCTAAATGAGTAGTGACAGATCCTGTATAGCTACCTGCCCAGCGCAAATAAGCTTGACAACATTAGATACTAAACTAGGTTGTAATTACTGTCTCTCATTCTCTCCAAAGTCATCAATGACCTTACAATGAGCCTAATACCTCCTGCTATGTTAAGAGCAGCAACTGAGCCTTAAACAAATTATTTTTTCATGTGTCCACGCAGCAATTTTGAGAAGGGCTTCTGATATCTGTTCCATGACAGCAAACCTTCCTGCATTAATTTTACTTGTTGGTACCATCGAACTACCCTGGACCAAGGTCTCAATTACTGAAAACCCTTACAGTGATACAATCAATGTATTAAATTATATTAGCTATAGCCAATAAGTCACTCATCAAAAGGGCATGTAACAACAATCACGACTACTGTGTGAGGTTACAGTTCTTAAACTTACAAATAGAACACTACCCACAAACATTTATAAATATATAGACCAGATTACTTAAGAAAAAAAATAGATAAAAGCAAGAAGTAGACAATGGGAATGTGGAGCCACTTCTGTTTACTGAAACCATTCAAATAACTCCAAACAGTTCTGGAATTCCATTAGTTCTCTTCTCACCCAAGGTACCAAAAGCAACCCCTGCCCTGACACCAGCAAATCTGATCCTGAAATAGCTTCTCTCTTCAATTCCTTCTTCACAAACTCTATAGCTGAGCTAACCAAGACCTTCCCCAACAATAACCCTTCCCCTCAACCTATCCAATCTTCCTCAACCCCTACTACTCCTCCTCCTACATTTGAGCTTAAACCCATCTATACCTCTCACATAAAGAAATTACTCTCTAAACTAAAATCATGCTCCAATGCCCTGGACAACATCCCATCCTCCTTCCTAAAAACAGCTGCTGATGGCATCACACTCCCCATTAGCATCTTGATCAATAGGTCCATGCTGGAATCCTATGTACCCAAATTATGGTGTGCCGCCTTTATTCTACCTCTCCATAAAGGTGTCAAAAACAATAACATCTCACACTTCAGTGCCATAGCTATCCTCTCCCCAATCTCTAAACTCCTAGAAAAATGCATCCACCTTCAGCTTATGCCATTCCTAACCAACCACCAACTAATCACTCCTACCCTACACGGCTTCTGACCTGGCCATAGTACCATCACTGGCCTTCTCTCCTTCTTACACACAATAAACCTTGCACGCAACTCTGGAAAAATAGTATCTACTTTTCTACTGGATCTGTCCAAAGCTTTCAATACCATCTCCTATACCCACCTCATAACCATCTTTCTAATCTTAATCTCTCCCACAATACCTTATCTTGGTTCTCCAGCTACCTTTCTGACAGGTCTCAAGCTGTAAAATGGGGAAAAAGCACCTCTACCTTCCTTCCCACCCCCACTGGCATACCCCAAGGATCCATACTTGGTCCAATGCTATTCAACATCTTTATTAACGACTTCCACAAAGTCTTACCCAACACCAAAATCGTGCAATATGCAGATGATTCTACTTTAATCTGCTGTGCCTCTAACCTTCCACAGCTTCAAACAGTGACACAAACTGCTTTCTCCACCACTGAAAATTGGATGCTCCAAAACCACATCTCACTAAAGGCCAATAAATCCAAAATACTTCTATTCTCTCCCTCTAAAGCTTTCCCTATTGACAAATACTCATTCTAAATCATCAGCCAAAACAACTCTACTATAGATGTTGTTCCCTTTGCCAAACTTCATGGTGTTACCATTGAAGAACACCTAAAATTGGATGCTTACATCCAGCAAAACATTAAGAAAACCGATATAAAACTTGGTTTGCTATACAGAAACATCCACTTCCTCGCTCCTTCACCAGACTAACTCTAGCCACTGCCTATCTACTCCCCTTACTACTGTACAGCGCTCCACTTCTAACAAACTTATCTGCCTCTCTCTCCTCCAAACTGGAAATCTGTTACAATAAAATTTCCAAATTTGCAACCAAAGCGAAATCCTCCTCCCACCATTGTACCTTCCTTCATTTGCTAAATTGGCTTGAACTGCCCAACCATCTAGATTATCTCCAAATCATCACAGACTAATGTTTCAATCTTCTAAATGTCCTGCACTAACCAACATCTTTCAACCTTACACTCCTCACAGAACTCTCAGATCTTGTACTAAAAATGGAAGATACTCCATGACAATCGAAGCAAACCTCTCAAAATTTCGTATAAAAATACTTCTTTATTCCAGCAGATAAGTAAGCACTTTCACGTCTCCACGGACGCTTCCTCAGACTTTATAACAGTTACAAGTAATTCAAAATCTCTTTAAATAGCATTCTCTTGTGATGAAAACCAATGAAAACACTAATAAAAATCACATGTTGCTCATTTGAAGCTGCCTAGTAATACATATAATAATACATAAAGAAGACATATATACTAAACAGTATTTAAAAGACCTTTTAACAAAACTTGTACAAAAAATTCTTATAAAAACATATACAAAAATTCTTATAAAAACATATAAAAAACATATAAAAAGCATTATCTCGATTGTAATATGTCTCTAAATAAATATCTAGTCCTAAGAAAACCATGTATATTGTACATCTTGGCATCAACTGAAAGTTAATGCTTAAGTGGTCGGTCTATCAGAAAGGGTTTCAATGAAACCCTATCATTGAGGCCATGTCCCCTGTCAGCCTGTAACCTAATAATCTACTTCCCTTCTTCTTTCTCTGTATAGTTGCCTATATTGCCTAACCTTTCAGTGGCATGTATGTGTTCTAGGACTAAAAACTTGAAACTATGTGTTGTATCATTCTGTAGAACATGTTTAGCCAGGGCATTGCCTTCATTCTCCCTACTTATGGCATAGACATGTTCCCTTATTCTTCCTCTTAATGTTCTATAAGTTTTACCTACATAGAAACCACTGCATTTCTGACATATGGCTAAATAACCTATATTCCTAGATTTGCAATCAGCATAATGGTCAAATGCATGGTTGACCTGTGTATCTGGATGTTCAAAACTATTTCTATTTAGAATGAAGTTACATTAGTAATTCCATATACTAATAATAATAATGTGATAACACAGATAATAAAGAAGAATTGGGGAATATTAACATTAGACGAGGAAATAAAGGAGTTAGTAGGTACATATCCTAGCTTCAGTTATAGGAACACTAAATCATTGAAATGGATGCTATGCTATCAACGTAACACCAAAAAGGGACCAACTTCATCCAGGAAAGGAACCTTTGCCTGTCGCAACTGTAACCAATGTAACTTAATTCTAAATAGAAATAGTTTTGAACATCCAGATACACAGGTCAACTATGCATTTGACCATTATGCTGATTGCAAATCTAGGAATATAGGTTATTTAGCCATATGTCAGAAATGCAGTGGTTTCTATGTAGGTAAAACTAATAGAACATTAAGAGGAAGAATAAGGGAACATGTCTATGCCATAAGTAGGGAGAATGAAGGCAATGCCCTGGCTAAACATGTTCTACAGAATGATATGACACATAGTTTCAAGTTTTTAGTCCTAGAACACATACATGCCACTGAAAGGTTAGGCAATATAGGCAACTATACAGAGAAAGAAGAAGGGAAGTACATTATTAGGTTACAGGCTGACAGAGGATATGGCCTCAATGATAGGGTTTCATTGAAACCCTTTCCGATAGACTGACCACTTAAGCATTAACTTTCAGTAGATACCAAGATGTACAATATACATGGTTTTCTTAGGACTAGATATTTATTTAGAGACATATTATGATCGAAATGAAGCTTTTTATATGTTTTTTATATGTTTTTATAAGAATTTTTGCATATGTTTTTATAAGAATTTCTGTACAAGTTTTGTTAAAAGGTCTTTTAAATACTGTTTAGTATATATGTCTTTTTTATGTATTATTATATGTATTATTAGGCAGCTTCAAATGTGCAACATGTGATTTTTATTAGTGTTTTCACTGGTTTTCATCACAAGGGAGTGCTATTTAAAGAGATTTTGAATTACTTGTAACTGTTATAAAGTCTGAGGAAGTGTCTGTGGAGACGTGAAAGCTCTTACTTATCTGCTGGAATATAGAAGTATTTTTATACGAAATTTTGAGAGGTTTGCTTCGATTGTCATGGAGTATCTTCCATTTTTAGTACAAGTTTTTCATTGAGTGTTTTATTGAGAGATACCTTATCCCTGCAGTGTTCACTATTTTTGGAACTCTCAGATCTACTCACCAAAACTTAATCTCTGTCCACAAACCCATCCATCTTGCAGGTCAGCTTCTGCTATCCTTTTCCTTAGCTAAAAAGTGGAATTCTCTTCCTTCCTCTCTAAGGACTTGTGAAAACTATGAAACCTTTACAACTCAGCTACATTCATACCTTTCCTCTAACAGGAAATGCAACTGCTCTCCCCCCTTTCCCAATAATCTCCTCCACCCATTAAACTCCTGACCACCTCTGTCTTCAAGCTAACTTAACACAAATGTACATATTATAAATAATTAAATTGTACTATGTATCCACAGCTTTTTGCCTGTTTCCCTTGCATGAAATGAAACTGTAACAGCTTTTACTTTTCCATAATTGTACCTGCAACTAATATCTGTAAAGCAAACATTTTTGTAACTAAATTATCTAATGTGGAGCTATACTCCCCGGGCCTCCACTGAAAATGGGTTTCCTGAGCGCAGTGGACTTCCCCAGTCATCAAACTGGAAATAAATAAATAAATTACATTTACAAGCCAGTAGACTGACTGCATAGGGAAGAAATAAATAGAATCTTTTAAACAGATAGGTAATGACAGATTAACTTTATCTGCAGATACATAGTTTAATTCCTATTACTGTCTCAAGATGATCATTGTCTAGCTACCACTAAATGACTAAAATATCCATGCAAATAATCAGAGATTGGCCCACAGTCTCTGGGAAAACAGGCAATATTTCCCTTGTCTACAGTCACTGTATAAATTGCTTCACTTAGTCAGGTTTGAATCTAGTTTTTCAAATTCATAATACAAAATAAGAATAAAAATATATGAAACTTGATTCAGCTTTCTTGTCAAGAGTTTTCCAAAATTCAAACAACAGAATGACTCAGAAAGAAAAGAGCCACAACAGTCCTTTTTCAGAACTAGATCAGAATCATTCTTTTTAAAATGCTGCTTTGTTGTTTTGTAGTTTACCAAGAAAAGGGATAGGGAACTGGCCAATTTTTGGAAAAGTTCATAATTGCATTTCTTTAAGAGTTGTCAGCATCATATATGATTATAATAATTTACAGCAGGGTGAGGTACAATGGACTTGCTCTTCTGTGCATTAACAAAAATATTTTAGTTTACCAGTCACTTTTATTTGAAATAAGACAGATCACTTGTAACAACATGTTATCAAAGCTGGAAGACAAATCATGGTGGCAGGGACTGGACTATGAATGTGGGGATATAGACATAAGTATGTTCAAAGATAACATGGTAGTGGACTCCAGAAGTATGTCAGCACTTAAGAAAATTGTGATGGCTTTTTAATGAAAGATGGACGACCTGAAATGATTCTTGTGCAGGTTGGTTGGGTAGTTAAACATCTCAAAAACACAAACCTAGGAATTTTGTTTTAATAATATGTTCAAAGGCTTAACAAAATTGCAGTCTATTAGCATGAACTATGTAGCAGAATATGCTCATTGGTTCATGAAAACAAGGACATCACAACAGAAAAAAACTTTGACTGAGTGTAAATGCATAGCCAATAGAGGACAAGATTATGCAGCTAGTTAAATTAAAAAAACAATTACACAGAAGTAGCAAAAGGAGTTGCCTTTGTTGACGTCCTCACAAAATAGCTAACTAGTCTTACCAGTATAAAAAAGGTTCTGTACCAAGCAAATGCAGAATTTCAGTTTCACATGAGAGTAGTCACATATTCCTCACTCCAAGTATTAGATTTTATACGAGCTCTGAAAGGCCTCAACAGCAGATACTGTAATTTAAATGAAAATAGTAAATGGACAAATGTTAACGACCGCAGGTCAGCAGCATAATATGTACTTGTATGTATTGTATTCAACAAACGTGTTCTGATGAATGATCCATTATAACATGTAACTTTGGCATTCATGCTTGTATTCAACACCTACCTTTTGGCTACATTATATACAATGGCTATTTATCAAATGTATAAGCAGACTATGTGGTGCAGTGTTGTGCAGAAAAAAGAGTTTTAACTGGCAATGCATGGTAGTTTTTGAAAAAAACTACTGTTTTGTGCACACTGGGAAAAGCCGAAATACACAAAAAACTGTTTTGTGCACACTAACAAGGTGAGACATAGATGTAATTAAGAACCACGCTAGCTCACTTTGTTATAATGAAGGACTGTACTGGTTTGTTTTGCTGTAATGAAGACGTAAGCTTGCTCACTTTGTTTTCTGTGTCTATCTTTGTCTTCATCATCAAATTATTACTTCATTGAACAAACACACAAACCTTGGAATTATTTATTTATTTGTATTTCTCACTGGGTTATTTAATAAATATATTTATTTATTTATTTATTTATTTATTTATTTAACATTTGTTTACCAGGAAAGGTCAACTTGGAATGAGCTCATTTTCAGTGGAGACCTGGGGAGAAATAAACAAAAGCATTAGTATAAGTGTTACAGTTAAGTAGCTATAGCAGATTATAAGGCAATCTGACTATAGTGTGGAACACATCTGATTCCAGTGGTCCTGTCTGATAATATTACACAATGCTCTTGGTATGACCTTATTCAATGACACAGACATAACAGATGAAGGGGACTGTGTACAGCACTTCTCTCAGCTGGCATCACTAATTGAAGATGATGACAAAATATTACTGGAGGAGGGGAGTTCTGGGTATAATAAACTATTTATGATGTCACTGTTTCTGTCCCATGACAGAACATAGTACAGAAGGAGGTTCTGCATGAAAATCACACATCATGTGACACGAAACTCTAATTAATTACACAGCAGTGCAATGGGAAAAGCCATGTTAGTATAGAACAAGTGGCTCCAATGAAACTGGAAACATTATTACTATTTGTCCTTCTTTCCTTCAGATAAATGATAATCACCCTTAGGTTTCCACTACTACCGTTGGTGTGTTTAATATTATCCTCTGGTCTTTTAACACCCACATACATTTTTTGCCCCAAGAAAAACTAATCACAACAAAGTAGTTTACAGTTGCTTTCCTTTATTCTTATTTTCAAAGCAATGATGATAACAATAATAATTATAATTGAAAATAGACTTGCATAGTATTTCTGTTTTTTCTGATCTCCCTCTTTTTTATTTACAATCATAGCTGCAATCCTGCTTCCTTCCTTTTTATCTTAACTGATAATTTATTATCAGTATAGTATTCTATACTTGCCGACTGAATACTTGCAAAGAGAAACTTATAGCAATATTTATCCTTTCCCTCGATATAAATCTGTTCGTTTTCCCTTTGTTTTCTATTGTAAGTAAACATTTAAAAATAAGAAAATGAATTTTCTTTTTGAAGCAAGTGAAGTTTTCTTCTTCTGTCTCTCATAAACTCTGGATCCCTGATCTGCTTGTATTTAATCACCCTTTTACAGACTTTCTGAATCTAAAAAAGTAGAAAAGTATTTACATAACAATGCAGCACTATTACACGTACATTCCCTGGTGCATTGATTTAATTTCTTCTAGGGGTAAAAGCTCTGATTATAAAATATATAATACAATCAGCAACTCTGCTTGTGCATATTAATATAGAACACAATCATGTCACAAGAAACTCTAACTACACAGCAGTGCGATGAGAGAAACCATGTTATTATAGCACCAGTGGCTACTATGAAATAAGGAAGTTGTAAGCAATAAGACTGAAGATCTAGTGATGCATGAAAATTGCTAAACGTCACCATAGAATGATTTGCTACCTAATGCCACTGCTTATATTTAGTTACCTTGCTGGTCTATCTATGTTACAACAATAAAGAAAAGACACATACAATTTTAGTAAACAACAACAGCAAAAAAAAGCATTATACATTTTACATATCATAATAGACATTTCAAATTCAGAAATGCATCTAAACTTATGAAATTTGGTTTGCTGTTTCAGTACATATTTGATTTTCACTTCTTTAAGATGTTCCTTTATATTACCACCGTGTTCCCTAATAGTGCTGTTCAGCACCACACGTTTAATATTAGTTATAGCTTCAGCATATGTCATCATAAAGTGGTAAGCTAATTCATTTTGTCTCTTTTCCACACAAAGACATACAATATGCTCATGTGTCTTTATTTTTATTATATATAGATATGAAGAAAAAAATAACACCAAATACCAACAGTTTCCCAGTCTACTGACTAAAATACAACAGCAAATAATTACCATAAAAATGTGAACTGAAACAGGACTGAAGAATACAGTATACGATTAATTTATTGCCAATAAAAACACAACATGAGCACTTTAGCTGTATCACTGTTTCATCAGAGGTATGAAAGATACAACCAGAATATCCATTAAATAATATAATCAAGTCCTTAAAAATTAATGAGCACATAAACAACTTAAAGTACTAGCACTATAATTCCAAGAATAAACACAATATATTAACCTACATAAAGCAATATAAAAAATACATGAAAGGAAATAAAATATATACACATAAACATACTAACATAGCAATATAAATAATAAAGTCATTTAAACAATTATCTAAATAATGGTCTGGCTTTCAGCATGGGTTTAATGGGGACCTTATCATTCAAACCATGACCAGAATCAACCCTAAGTCTAATAACCCACTTGGCTTCAAGTTGCTCTGTGAGATTTCTGACATTGCCACCACGTTTGTCCTCATATACTCTCCCAATAACCAGAAACTTAAAAGTGTGTAATGCTGTACTTTCCTTAACATGTTTGGTCAAGGCATTGGTCAATGTGTCATTATTAATATGAAACAGATGTTCTCTAATTCTGTTCCTAAAAGCCCTGTCCATTTACCTATATAGAACTTATGACAAATGACACAGTAAGCTAAGTACACCATATGCATAGAAACACAAGTGGCAGCAGCATTAAACACATAATTCTTAAGCTTATCAGGATGGAAAAAAGTACCTGCGCTATCCAGATAACTGCAAACATTGTACTTCCCACATGTTCTGGTATGACACAAACCACCAGAACCTGTGTTTTTCCTAGGATAGAACAATTGTCTTTTCAAGGACTATTTTTAAATATAAACTTTGGTGATCCCCTAATATTTATCTTATATTATCATCAGTGATTAACACTGGCCAAAACTTCTTAAATATTCATGTGTAAGAATTAACTTTACTAGAATAGTCATTAGGAGCTTTCAGATAACTTATATTACATCTAGTTGACTTATCACCTGTGCTTAAATGGCTACCTGAAAAATATGATCTAGCTGACCCTTCTCTTAATTGTACAGCCTCATCAACTACATGGTGTATTTCATGCTCACTATACCCCCTCTCCATAAATGACTTAGCTAAATCATTCGTATGATTATAAAAATCATCATCATTGGCGTTAAGTCTAGAGGCCCTAAAGGCTTGATGTTTCACCACATTCTTAAAAATATGTGGTGGATGCATGCTATCACAATACAAAAGATGATTACAATAACATGACTTCCTACATAACTTAATTGAGATCTTACCCTTTATATATAGGTTCATAAATTAGTACTAGGCTAACTGC
Organism: Protopterus annectens; assembly: GCF_019279795.1. Classification (NCBI taxonomy): domain Eukaryota; kingdom Metazoa; phylum Chordata; order Ceratodontiformes; family Protopteridae; genus Protopterus; species Protopterus annectens. The sequence continues at coordinate 331,873,321 of NC_056725.1, forward strand.
CCATGTGGGCTATTATAAGCCTTGCCAATTACCCCATGTCAGAATTAAACCCTGCACCTTGTGTCTATAAGGTAAACACTTTTACCATTATACCAACCTCCTATAAACCTTCTATAAACACACACTCACACACACACGTGTGTGTGTGTGTGTGTGTGTGTGTGTGTGTGTGTGTGTGTGTGTGTGTGTGTGTGTGTGTGTGTGTGTGTGTGTGTGTGTGTGTGTGTGTGTGTGTGTGTGTGTGTGTGTGTGTGTGTGTGTGTGTATGGTTCACTATCAGAAGAAGTGCAGAATCTGATACTGCAAATCCAACACTTCAAAAATGTGAATGCAATGCTGACAAAAAAGCAAACAATGAATTAGTAGAAGTTGGTATTATGTATTTGAGGCATTTTGTCAAGTGGAAAAGCAGCCTACGGATAGGGAGTTTTGTGACAAAACAATCTGTTACTTATAGATGCTATGTCTGAGATCATTGCACCTCAAAGTAGTAATAGGACTAGGAGGAAAACTCAGAGATAAAACGTTTCAGATTTCCTATTCAGTCCCTATATTTATCTTGTTCTTCTGTAGATTGGAATTACAGTCATAAGACTTTCAGTGAACGCTTAAAAGGCACACAGACAACAAACACATATGTGCAATATATATGTCTGTTATTTTCAGCAACACCAAAAATAAAGTAAACAAGGTTTCACCCAAAGACCTTCTTCAGTACAAACAATTTGCTGCTTTTGTATTTTAGTACCCCATGTGGATGCGCAGAAGCAAGGCCTGCCCAAAACCTGCCCAGTACCCAACACCCAATGACGTGTATGACTATGTAATAAGTATTCATGGAGCTGTCCTTACCAGCCTTGTGAATATTCATTGTATACTCACATGTGGAATGTTCAAATATTAAATTTAATTTTAAAGCAAGAGCACTATAACTACATTAATTTGAAAGGAACAACAATATTTCTGTTAACTTACTACCAAACTAAATATACATCCTTACTACTTTGTATAGTGAGTTAAATAACTTTTATAACAGTAAAAATACATTTCAACTGGTAGGTTAATAAAAAAGCGAAAGGGGAGGGTGACTGACAGCAAAGGATCCTCATTCTCCTTTTCAGAATCAATGTCCAGTGTGTCCACATGATTTCCAGGGCACAGCTCAGAGCCTTCTTCATTTCTGCCTTCACTTTGGTGAGCTTTCTGTAATTCCCTTATGTGACCAAGACAACAGGTAAATAGCTGATCAAAGTTTTCCCCATATTTACTTCTCCACATTAATTCATCTAAATGGCTTAGAACCATGTATGCTCAGGTACCATTTATGGCTTTCAATTGTTTCTTGCAATGCAGCCACATGCACTCCACAGCACTGGTTTAGGCATGTGTAACTGAGTTCACAAAATTTTGACTGTGATTGACTGTCAGGTAAGTGTATTTTATCCCTGATTCTAAATCTAATAATCATTCAGACCAGTTGTTCATTGTTGGCATTTTTTCTTTAAAATGACACACAGACAGTGTGAGTCTGTCCAACTATATTTAGAAGTGTTTTTTAATAGCTGTAATGTCATACATATAATCAGATGAATTTGGACTACAGGGAATAGACTACTAGATGCATTTTGCAAATTTGTATATTACTAAATTTAAAAAGTTTCTGTTTGTTATTGTGGCATGTATTAGATATGTTCTTTTTTGTTTAGAACCTGAAAATCTTGCATTTAATAGGTAGTACCACTGGAGCCACTTTTTCTTCTGTATAAGTTAAATTTATTTGTGGGCTTTTCTTAACAAAATTTGATTTATACTGTTACAGTGATCAGTTTTGCCACTGATTTGCATGTGGAAGACATCTTCCGGTGATTGTACTCATGGAAGGAAATCTGAGTGAACCACATTTGTTTGGAATTATTTAAATAGCAATACTTATGGGACTACATTCACAGTAGAAAGCAACATCTTTACCATTGACTTTTTGGATGCTAATATCAGAAAATCAGTTGGTAGCTATATCTGCATATACCTGAACTACAAGCCATTTCTAAAGCCAAAAATATTTGGCTTTAACATCTAAGAACACTGCTGAGAAAACATAAAGTTAGAATTTTGTCTTCTGAATTTCCCTCCACCTTTCACTTCTGAAAATCATTTTTTCCAGTTCATCAGTTTTTTTTTCTCAATCTCTAAAATTAAAGTACTCAGAGTGGACAGATGTCCTTCAATTGCAACACAGAAATATAATTTACAAGCTTTGCATGCTCATATTTGATCATTCAGTGAAAATTTTAATTAGCCTTATGTCAATTTCAAGGATAATTGTTTCCATTTTTGAAACAAATCAACATATCAAGTTATTTGTCAAATTAAGTGTAACAAACTCTTCTAAGGATAATTTACTATAAAATATGGATGCTTTTTTCATCATTAAAGTGTTTGATTTCCTTAAACTTACTCATGCATTTAGAAAAATATCTAATATACTAAGAAGAGTAACTTTATGTGCTTTTTGATACTTGTTTCAACAGTCATGTTCCTTTCAATCAGCAGTTTTGATTCTTGTCTTATTCAAAACAGCATTTGAAAGGTCAGTGGTGATACCTGTGCCCATGGTTCTCTCAGTACAGAAACACAAAAGCAAAACCAGAGCAGAAAGGATATAAAACAATGACTGCATCACATACATCTCTGCTGTCTTGGCTGATGCTTTTTGTAGCACTACTACTTAATTTACTCACGATGCCTAAACATTCATATTCATAGTCCAAAGTAATTCATTTACATTTTTTACTGGTTCACAATTTTATGATTAAAATTTTACTTGGTAAATAGCAGTGAATTTATAAAATGTGACTTTTATCCACATGAATTGTACATTGAAAATTTGTTGAAGTCATGCCAGCATTCACACTTTAGTCTAACGATCTACACATGGCCTTGAAGTTTGAGCTGTTATTTCCACAATGTTCAGATACTTTTATTAATTTTGTTGTGACATCAGTTAACTTGATATGATTCTTCAATCACATTTATGTTTTACCATTTACAATGGGACCTTTTCTATGTCTAACAGAACAGACTTATCAGTCATGAAAAATGGATAAGACATTTACAGGAATGAAATCAGGTCAACAAGATGTTAACACATTTAGAATTAATTGACTTAAAGAATGAACATTTCTGGTAGGATTTATATAAGAGGAAGATAAAAGAAAATGTTTTTCTCTTCCCTGAAGTTTGCTGTATTTACCTGTTTTGCCAACTTTTTGGTCATATATTACTTTTTTATACTGCAGTGCTAATTGGAATAAAGAATTTGTACTAAGGAAGCTATCTAGTGTTCTCAGTATGATTTTTTCAACATATTATAATAATAGCATTATGGCTCCAATGGGAAAATGCATAATAGAAAGAGTAGCTAGGTATATGCAGGAACATGTAGTAAGCTACTGTTGTAATTAAGGTTAAGTGAAGCATCTTCCTAGAGAGAGAAAATAAATTTATTTTTATGTTAAAACTCATTACTCATCTGAGTGATGCCTTGAGGTGCATCTGCAGTTAATGCCTATTGAGGCCTCTAGGCATCAAATATTGTTTGTTCATATTTGCATCAATAATTCCAAAACCATGCTATGTACAAGGTTTTAAAACATTTCATCTTAAAGCTTACACAATGGCAAACTCAACTGCATTAATACTTGCCCCCAGATTTACTAATCTTCCGTGCAAGACTAGTTTAGTCCTGCACAGAAGCGGCCTTTTAGGAGCAGGATGGCAGCATGCCATGCATATTAATGAAGGCGCGTGTAAGAGTGCAGGGGGCAAGTCTGCGAGTAGAGCTCCCAGAATATACATATCCCTGCAATGAAGAACAGCAGAAAGCCCTAAAAGAATAAGCAAGACTGCTTATAGGTTTCCGCATACCCCCAGCAGCATCCCCCCACATGTACAAGAGCAATAGTAAACACAAGCAATATAAAGATCCTTTTTTTTATGAAACAGATTAAATTTAACAGTATGTGCGTGGGTTTTCCCATTGCTTAGCTACGGGTAATGCAGCTTAAATGGCAGAAGAGGATAAAAAGGAAGATATATGCAAATGAAGCAGTATAGGAATAGTGTAGTGAGTAGAGCATTCGCCTTATGGGCAGTCATTCTCAGTTCGAGTCCCACTACAGCATATTACATTTTCCATGTCAAATCATGTCATGACCAATAATTTTAGTTGCATAACCTACTAAATAACATATATTTGTGAACTGGAGCACTGCATTAAATGCAGATGTGAGGTGTCAGTGTCATAATGTTGCAAAGTCCACAGATAATCACATATGCCCCATACTGTATATGTACACAGGAATCAGGGATACAAATGGAAGGTAAAATGTGTAATGAATGATAACCCCATACAGCCTCCAAATCTCCCATCTTCCCAAGAACCATCACACATTAATGTCTAAATTAGTGCAGTGGTAAGCAGGAATTAGCACTAGTAAGCAAGTGTAAGCACTATTAAGCAGTAGTAAATGGGAGTAAGCATATGTAAGCACTAGTAAGCGGGTTTAAGCCCGTTTGCATAGGGGTAAGCAATGTGCACACAGGTTAAATAATATTGAAGCTAACTCACTGTAAGCATCATTAACTGGAGGTTAGCAGTGCTTACCCTCATGCAAACCCACACAAACCTGCTTACAACTGCTTAAAAGTGCCTTAATCACTCTGTATCCATAAGTTCATAGGTAGGTAGTATGCTATCAGCCCTGGGGCCTATACATGCCCAGCCAAAAAGGTACCCTGGCTTTTGCGACCCAAGAAAATTATTTCCTGTGCCACTGAGGAGCAGAGCCACAGAGGTGATCCCCGAGGTGAATTTCCTATTTCCCATCCAATCAGCAAGATTTTTCTTGAAGAGTGCTAATGAGGAGCTTTGTTTTATATAGATATGTAGTTTCTTCCAGAGTATGGGAAGTCTCTGGAACAGGAATCTATCCCTCCGGCATGTTCTGTTTATTGTGGTGACAGGGTTTAGGTCCCTAGAGCATGTAGCTCAGAGGGATTGGGATTTCTTTAAGTGGAGCATGTCCAACAGCTCTGGGTTTGACATAGCTTTGTATGTTAGGCAGAGATCACCTCTGAGTAGGCGATATGCGATTGAGTAAAGCTGGAGTTTTTTGAGACTGTCTGCGTATGTCATCTGTTTGAGGCCAGTAATCCACTTTCTGAGGTATTTTTGCGGCCTTTCCAGTTGTTGTAGATGTCTTGTGAGGTACATACCAAAAGGGGCGTTGTACTCTATAATGGGTCTAATGAGTGATGAGTAGAGTGGAACAATGACCTCTTTTTTTCTGGATGAGAAACCTTTTGTGATGAGGTGTGCCACATAGAAGGATCTCCTGACTACTGTGGTGATGTAATTATCAAAGGAGAGACTACTGTCCACCTGTGTCCCAAGGTCTCTTATCACACTTTCGGTGTTAAGTATAATACTGCCTATGTTGTAGTTCATGGGTACAGAGTTTTTACCAAAAGGGATGACAATGCACTTTTGGGCATTGAGCTTGAGGCCATGGCTTTGACACCAGGCATCTGTCTCAGTGAGGCCGTTTTGTAGGATGTCCATATCATTAGGAGTTTCAATTATGGTCCTAGTTTGCAGTCATCTGCGAACTTTGTTAGCCAAAGACCTTCTGTGCTAGCCTGTACTTCAGAGAAGTAGATACCAAACAGGAGAGGACCCAGGACTGAACCCTGTGGTACTCCACTTGTCACTGGTCTGAAGTCGGATTTGGAGTCTGCTACTTTCACAGTGTGGGTTCTGTCAGTGAGCCAGTTGGCAACCCATCTTGTGACATAGGGATTTATACCTAGTTTAGTGAGTTTATCTATATTTCCAGAGTGGGGGTTGGTGTTGAAATCCTTGGCAAGATCTAGGTAAGCTGTGTGAACCACCTTACCCTCATCTACGGCTTTGGTGACTGCTTCAAAGAGGTCTGTCAGGTTTAGGAGACATGATCTACCTTTTACAAACCCAAACTGGGTGGGGTCCTGAGTTTGGAGATTACCAATGTCTTTGTTTATAAGTTCCATGATGATACATTCCATGGCCTTGCAGACCAGGCTCGTCAGGCTAATGGGGCAGTAGTTCCCGGGGTCTGTGGTGGCTCCACCCTTGTAGAGTGGGATAACCATCGCTGTGCACCATTCAGCAGGCAAAAAGCCTGAGGTGAGGCTATGATTGAACATGGTACTTAGGTGGGGTGCCAGTTTGTTCTGTAGTTCATGTAGAATGCAGCCTGGGATGTTGTCTGGTCCCATGGATGCTGTGTTCTTGGTTTTGGAGAGTGTGGTTTTTACCTGTGCAGATGTGATTACAGGACCTTTGCATTCTTCTGGTATAGAGATGGGCTCTTTAGGAGTTGAGGGGGGGGGTAAAGTTAGCACTGAACCTATCTGCCAGGATGTTGGCAATATCAGTTGTGTCTGTATATTTAGTGCCATTGTGCTGTAACTCGAAGCAGATCTGAGTGTTGCCATTAAGATTCTTGACATAGCTATAGAATGCTTTGCGGTTGTCTTTAGAATCAGTGGCGATTTTGTTTTCGTAACTAGCTTTGGAGGATTTTATCAAGGATCACAGCTTCTTACTGACGCTGACCAGGGAGCTCCTCCACTCATGGGATTTTACTCTCTTTTGCAACAGTTTCTTCCTTCTGTTGTACAGTTTGTTTATGGCAGGCCAATGGCCCTTGTTCTGTGCATCAACAAAACAAACAGCCTGGCAGGTCTTGTACCCAGGACCCTATACACTATAGTCACAGTAGTTAATGACCAAGCCATCACAGCAGTACATAAGAATGAGGTATCACCAAACAAATCCTCACAATAGTAAAATCAAACTGAACATGTCAAAGGAATCAGTATACAGTCATATGTTCTATAACCTACTACATAACATAAATATGTGAACTGGAGTACAGATGTAAGCCCAGATGTGAGGTGTAATTGTAATAGAATGCTGAAGTCCCCTATTACACACAAGGACCCCATACAGTGTAGTACACATGAATCATGGATACCAGACATATATATAAGATGTAATGAATAATAAATCAATGCCAAAAAGCAAATATAATGCTAAGTAAATATTAAGCAATGCTAAGCATTGCACATTCCAGCTTAGTTGGTGTAAGCAATGTGTAGGCCATCTAACTCAATTTGCCCATTGGTATAACCCTTTAAACAATGCCAATCTTAGGTAAGTAGGTTTGCCCATAGCTTAGCCTTTTCAAAAATGTCCAATCACGGCAAAATGCGGGAAATCAGCCCTACTTAAACCCAACAGGTGGGAATACATCTCATAACTGGTTGTAGCTTACCCTTGCAGACACTATGGCAGAAAGGGGAGAGGGAGTGCACTTTTGGGTGCAGTGCTGGGGCATCCAGGAGTACAGAGTCATGGCAGGACTCCATGTCAAAGACCATGAGCAGAGACTGCTGCAGGACCAGTACAAGGGTTCCCAATATAAGGCGGACGTCTGGGATGTTCTCGCTCGTGACCTCACCAGTGCCACTGGCATACACTGAACTGGTGAGCAGGTCAGGCATCACTATGCCGACCTGAAGTGGCATAAGGGGGATCTCTTGGATCATTTCATCCAAGAAGCTAGGACAGCAGGGGTTGTCCAAGCTGTGTGTATCACTCCACTACCTGTTTAATAATTGCCAGCTCATGTATATTATGGATATATATGGCTAAATATTCCTCTTATGTCCTTCAGAGTAGCAAGTGAGAGGGCTGCGAGTCAGGAGGCCCATGGATGGCGCCTGCAAAGGTTGTGACGCGAGGCAGGTTAGTAATACTCTTGTATGTAATGTCATAGAAAATAAATGTAAAAGCATTAGTAAGTTAATTGCCAGTATAAAACCTGTATAGTTTAAGGCAAGTACTGCATACACGAGAGAATATGGCGGGAAGAGTCTCATATAGTTTGTATGTAAATAAAAGCATAATAACCTGACAATAAAGGGCTAACTGCTGAATTGCATGTGTATACTCTGGTATCATATGGTAATGTAGATTTGCAATCACTTAATAGTACTGTTGTATTAAGCACTGTTACCCACACTGTACAACATAAATAGAATGTGTAGGAATGTCTGTATATGACTGGTGTAATCCCCAAAGGTCATTTAGTACAACTGAGAGAGACATAGGCAGAAAATAGTGAAAAAACTGACAACAAAATCCGAATAGCACACGCAACTGAGACGTGAACTGTTGTATATTTTAGCGCAGACATCCATGGTTCGAATCCTGGGAGTGGTAGTAGTCTGCATACAGAATCATACCACACAACTGTACATATATGTCCAGAATGTGCAGTAAATTGGCCCATATCTGCTGCCTGTCACTCTGTCCCCTTGGGAAATTAGTGGGATGATCCCAGATGTATAGGCAGCAAACAAGAAATACAACTGATTGTCACACATCTACAAGAACAACCCTGTCACTCTAGCAACTCCCCAAATGGTTATGAAAGAAATAAGCCAAGTATGTCTTATCTACACCCTCATGTTGTCAAGCTATGACCAGAGTGTGTACAGTAACTGAGTGAGATGTATGTGCATAACACTAATGTGAAATCTAGTACTTTGTGTGGCAACATTCAGGTAGTGCTAACAAACATCGCTCCCACAGATCCGTCAGATACCAACACTGTGCCTAGAAATAAAAGACTGATACCCTGTACTGGTACTGTTTAATCTGGTATTATATGGAATTGTGAATGTTGCAGTTGCTCTGATTAATAAGGTATCACTGATCACTGCCACCCACACTGTGCTACATAATAGAACTGAGTAGGAAATCCTGTATAAGAGTATTGTAAGTCACTAAAGGTTGAAGAGGGCAATAGTCTACATATGTCCCGGTTCACCTGCATGTGGTCAAGATATGGCCAGAGTCTGTGCAAAAAGAGATGGACAGGTATGTTCATAACATCAACCTGGAATCTAGGAGTATGTGTAGAAACAATTAGTTAGTGTTAACAAACAATTCCTCCACAGGTATACCAGGTAAGAGGTGTATACTGCAGGTAAAACCAGTTCATGTATAAAGTTGTTGACAGCCATTTCACTGTCCAAACTAAGGCAATAGGTTAGTGTAGTAATACTTGTAAGGTACAGATAACATCACTGAATAGGAAAGTAATGCAAATTACAGGAATATACTAGTTAATTGAAATCTTTCTCTTCCCCCACCATATCTCCAACAATACACTAAATATCCAGCTCAACTGGTAAGTGATGACTCCACTGTTATGTTGGGACATATGTCCTATTGATTGATAATTATTTTAAATCTGTTTCTATGCATGTGCTATGTTGAAACACTCCAACATTGGTGGCATGGTGCCATCAATGTACCTGCATGCTGTTGTTATTGTCACTGTGGTCCCATATATGCATGTATCCCGTTTGCTACGCAACTGTTCTGTATCTGGTCTCTGGGTAATGGGAATATCTATGCATGCTGTTATACCTAACCCTGGAATGTGTTGACTATTACTAACCCACATATGTTGATACATCATAAACACCATAGCACGTATGGGAATGTGGGTCCTAGTGGACCCACCAGTCCCACATCAACTGGCCATTGCACTGGGCACCAGCACATCTGGGGCCCAACTCAGGACCTCCTTGTCCATTGGACCTGCACTACCTTTGGGTGGAACCACCTCAGGTGATGGGGCTCACCCTCCCCACCTTGGAGCGGGCATAGACAGGAAGCTATCACCCATCACCAGGTCTGGGTCATGGTGCATAGAGAGCTCAGTTAGCAGTTTGGAGATCTTCTACACCAGCTCAAGGGCTGTGTGTCATTACTAGAGGATCAGCCTGGCTCTATGACTCATCCCCCAGCACAGCCACCTTCGGGGCTGTGAAGGTGCAGTGGTGACTATCCATGGGTGGGGATCTCAGTCCCACTGTTTCCATTAAGAGGTTAATTGGCTTCTGATTTCCCAGCATCCCTCCCCATTAAGGTGTTTACCCCGCACATGCGTCTTATACCGCCCCTGTATGTGTCTTGTTTGCCTCGTCAGTTAACTTACCCAATCTACCTTACCCAAATATAACTACTATCCCTCCCCAACATCCCACTCTCACCTGAAAAAAAAAGGTAATATGTTCCAAAAAAAAAAATCTCACCCCATACATAGCTGTCTATTTTACACACAGGTCCACTGGACACATGTAATCTAGTCTAATTGGCATCACAACATATTATTGTTGTCCTCACCTCTCTCTCAGGGGTTTGAGTGTCCAAATCTACTTCCAAAGTAAGTGTATATGCACAGCTGTTGCTGTATAAGAACTGGGGAGCTATGGACCTTCCCTACACCCTCCTGCACATCCCTAGCTATTTTCCCCACTGTCCATCCCTCTTTGTGCCCCTTTTTCACCACTTTCCTATCAACTCTTTTTTTTTCTTTTAAAGAAATTAGCACAGGGTAAGTGGGAGTAAGAAATTTTAAGCAGCAATAAGCGGGTTTAAGCTTGTTTACATGGGGGTAAGCAATGCCTACACAGGTTAAGCAATTTAGAACCTAACTGAGTATAAGAATCTATAACCAGAAGTTAGCAGTGCTTAACTCCACACAAACCCACTTACAACTGCTTAAAAGTGCCTTAATCACTCTGTATCCTATGGCCCTTGTTCTGCCCAGCAACAAAATCAACAACCTTTACAAGGCTCAAACCCAGGGCACTGCACACCTTAGCCAAAGTGATTTACCACTAAGCCATGTTAGATATACAAAACCTTGATGTTTTTACAAACATATCATCCAGCATTGTCATTCAACAATACAGGACATGTATTTAAACATGTAGATGTATGTGTGTGTGAAAATATATTAATATCTAAATAGATATAACATACCTATATATATATATATATATATATATATATATATATATATATAAAAATATATATATATATATATATATATATATATCTATATATATAAACATATATACATACATATCCATACATCTGTAGCTATATATATATATGTATATATATATATATATATATATATATATATATATATATATATATATATATACATATACATATGTACGCATAAATATATACCTATATAGGTATATACAGACATGCATCTGTAGATAAAAATGGGAACATAACAAAAGCATATATGTCCACATGCACCGTTATTAGGGTTGAGGGGGACCAAACAACATACGTCTTGTATGTATAGATACCCCCACAGCCAAACATATCTGCCCTGCAATACAATTCCAACTGTTGCAGATCCCATAACCAGGACCTGACACTATATATATATATATATATATATATATATATATATATATATATATATATATATATATACATATAGATATATATGTAACTACACATACACACACAGAGATATGTATAGGAAGATACATATGTAGAAGGTGTATACAATACGGAACAGCCACTATGCCTACAGTTGCCACCTTACCAAATGGACACTGTATGACCCACCCATACAAATGATAATAGAGAGGTCAAAGGATATAACACCACACACAGGTTTGTATACATAGGAAAGCTTTGCGTACCATTACAGTTGTATATGCCATGTCATATAGCTGTTTAGACACTGACATACATATAAACAGGGTAATGCAACTGTGAAATAATTATATTAATACAGTAGTCTGGAAAGGTTTACATATGTTGCTGTCCAGGCCGAGGCCTTCAAGGAGTACAATAGTAAAGACAGACTGGGCCACAGGATACCAATAAAGCAACAGTAAATAATGCAAATGTATAGCCCAGCAGCCTCTAACTACACTCTACAGAATCCTAAGGTGGTATACACCTCAGCTCTGACACAATGGGATGTGTCTATTACATAACAAGGCATAACTGACAGCATTACAATCACACTGACAAACAGAACAGTCTGTATGGCAGCAGGCAGTAGGCCTGCATTTACCCAAGGTGAATTGTATGGTAATGTACATGCAGATACCTTAAGGCAGCTTACCCCTGATACCCCCACATGCTGTAACATCCTAGGTTAGTTATGGTGTATCCCCCCAGACTCAATACTACAGGGCCATGTACCACTGTTACATACACTAACCTCTGGAGTGCATAGGGGCATACAAGTATTGTGTAGGTAAGCCCACACATATATGGACTCAACCCCACAATATGTGTGGGGGACACAACAGTAGTGGACTGATGGCAGGAATGGCAGCATGACATACTCACAGCTCACTACATAACAACCCCTGACAGCATGTCATTATGTACAAAGTCTGGTATTTATGTGTAGGACAGAGGCTGGAACACAGGCCCATATGTGTAAAACTGTGTCATATACTAAGCAAGTCGCTGGTGTTACAGGATAGTCCGCAACGTATCCTTAGTCAGGAATACGAAGTTAGAAACAGAAATGGATGGAGCCATGTACTGATAGCACTCAACACACACACTGCCAGTGATATATCTGACAAAAGACCTGTGTGGTGGACACACAAAAAATAATAGGCACACCTCTGGCCATCAAGTGGATAGACCCACAGTTGAGAGCTATGCAGACAGACTGCATTCCAAGTTAAACTAGCATGTACAATCAAACCCTGTAACACCGGTGCTATACAATGCTTACAACACTACTCACACTCTGTCTGTAGTTCTGAAACCTGCTACAAATATGTAGCTGGCCTGAGTGTACAGGTTCTGCTGTAAGAGGTATTGCTACCTGCTGTCTATAACACTGCTGCCCACACACAGGAGGGATGTCCATCATAGAGGAAAGGTAAAGGGACCACGTCCACATGATGTAGGGATTTATAGTAGTTGGTTGCCATGACAGGGGTAATTGGAAGCACTACACAGCATTCTGCATGCAGGTAGCAAGTGGAGGACACTGATTGGTGCAGAGACCATCACCTGATCATGTGCATCACCTACAAATTTCATGCTGCAATCTATGCAAATCAACTCATTCCATTTACTGGAGAGAAACTGAGAGTGAGTGTGAGAGAGAGAGAGAGAGAGAGAGAGAGAGAGAGAGTTTGTGCATGTAAGGCACAGAAAAAAAAACACAAGCAGACCATCCAGACAAGACTACATTCCCAGAACAGGTATGTGAAGTATATATGTATGTAACTGACTGTAGTACTTGGTCCATAATAATGGGATAGATGATGTGGAATGATTTATATATGCCTTCAGGTGTTGTTGCTTTAATGATGTTCAGCTGAACAACTGCTAAGGACAATAGAGTCCGTTCCTGAGTCCTCAACTGTGCAGAGCAGCACTGACTGATAAGATGTAAGCCCCCCACACCCCCGTAAATTAAATATACCAACTCCAAGGTCGCACTACAGTGGGGGAAAAAGGTAATTTCCTGCCCCACTGTAGTGCGACCTTGGAGTTGGTATATTTAATTTATGGGAGGTGTGGGGGATGAAAGGGGGCTTGCCCCTCTGCATAAACATAATAAACAGTGTCTGGGATGTTATTTCTAGTTGCTTCATAGTTTTCAATGATTTGAGATTCGATGTTATGAGCTTTCGACGATTTAAGTTTTTGACAATTTGCTCTCGATGCTTTGAAATTCAATGAAATGATAATTCGATGATATGAAGTGGAACCATATATATATATATATATATATATATATATATATATATATATATATATATATATATATATAGGTTCATAGGTAGGTACTAGGCTATTGGCCCAAGGGCCTACATAAGCCTAGCCAACAAGGTTTCCTGGCTTACACCACCCAAGAAAGTTATTTTCCTGTGCCATTGTTGAGCAGAGACACAGAAGTGATCCCTGAGGTCTATTTCCTATTTCCCATCCACGCATCAAGATTTTTCTTGAAGAGTGCTAATGAAGAACTTTGCTTGACATAGATGGGTAGCCTCTTCCAGAGTATGGGAAGTCTCTGGGACAGGAATCTATCCCTTCAGCATGTACTGTTTATTGTGGTGACAAGTTTAAGGTCCCTAGAGTGTGTAGCTCAGAGGGATTGGGATTTCTTTAGGTGTAGCAAGTCCAACAGCTCTGGGTTTGACATAGCTTTATATGTTAGGCAGAGATCACCTCAGAGTAGGCGATATGCTATGGAGTAAAGCTGGAGCTTTTTGAGGCGGTCAGTTAGGGCATTTGTTTGAGACCAGTATTCCTCTTTGTGAGGTACTTCTGTGGCTTTTCCAGCTGCTGCAGATGTCTTGTGAGGTACATTCCAAAAGGGGCGTTGTACTCTATAACGGGTCTAATTAGTGTCGAGTAGAGAGGAACAGTGACCTCTTTTTTCCTGGATGAGAACACTTTTGTGATGAGGTGTGCCACATAGAAGGACTTCCTGACTACTGTGGCGATGTGACTATCAAAGGAGAGACTACGGTCCACCTGGGTCCCAAGGTCTCTTACCACACATTCAGTGTTAAGTAGATTGCTGCCTATGTGGTAGTTCATGGGTACAGAGTTTTTACCAAAGGGGATAACACTGCACTTTTTGGCATTGAGCTTGACGCCATGGCTCTGACACCAGGCATCTGTCTCAGCGAGGCCCTTCTGTAGGATGTCCACATCATTTGGGGACTTGACTATGGCTCCTAGTCATCTGTGAACTTCATTAGCCAGAAGCCTTCTGTGTTAGCCTGTACATCAGAGAAGTAGATACCAAACAGAAGAGGTCCCAGGGTGGAACCCTGTGGTACTCCACTTGTCACTGCTTTGAGGTCAGATTTGGAGTCTGCAACATTTACAGTGTGGGTTCTGTCAGTAAGCCATTTGGCAACCCATCTTGTGACATAGGGATTTATACATAATTTAGTGAGTTTAGCTATAATTCCAGAATGGGGGATGGTGTTGAAAGCCTTAGCGAGGTCAAGATAGGCTGTGTGAACCACCTTACCCTCATCTACGGCTTTGCTGACTGCCTCAAAGAAGTCGATCAGGTTCAGGAGGCATGATATGCCTTTCACAAACCCGAACAGGGTGGGTTCCAGAATTTGGAGGTTACCAATGTCTTTGTTTATCAGTTCCAACATGATACATTCCACAGCCTTGCAGACCAGGCTCGTCAGCCTAATAGGTCGATAGTTCTCAAGATCAGTGGTGGCTCCCCCTTTGTGGTGTGGGATAACTGTTGCTGTGCGCCATTCAGTGGGCACAAAGCCTGATGCGAGGCTATTATTGAACATGGTGCTTAAGCGGGGAGCCAGTTTGTTCTGAAGTTTGTGTAAAACGCAGCCTGGGATGTTGTCCATTCCCATGGATGCTGTGTTTTTGGCTTTAGAGAGTGCAACTTTTACCTGTGAAGTTGTGATTACAGGGACTCTGCATTCTTTGTGTATAGATATGGGCCCTTTGGGGGGTGTGGGGGGGTAAAGTTAGCACTGAATCTATCTGCCAGGATGTTGGCAATATCAGTTGGTTCTGTAATTTTCGTGCCTTTGTGCTGTAGCTCAAAGCAAATCTGGGTGTTGCCATCGAGATTCTTGACATAGCTATAGAATGCTTTGTGGTTGTCCTTAGAATTAGTGGCAATTTTGTTTTTGTAGCTAGCTTTGGAGGATCTTATACGGGATCTCAGCTACTTACTGGGGCTGACCAGGGAGCTCCGCCACTCAAGGGATTTTACTCTCTTTTGCAACAGTTTCTTCCTTCTGTTGTACAGTTTGTTTATAGCAGGGGACCACTAGATTGGCTTCCTTTTTTTGGAGGATAGCGTCTTGGTTCTGTTTGGAATAGCACGATCCATGCACTCATGTAAGTGCTTATATAGTGCATTTGTGTAGGATTCAGCAGTTGTAACTGTGTTGCCCATCTGCATGGGTGTCATGAAGTTCACCACTTCTGTCTTAAGAAGCATGAAGTTGGCTTTGGAGAAATTTTTTACCATTGTTTCCTTAATGGGGAGTGCGAGCAGGATGTGGATATCAAGGATGAATACCCTATGGTTGGATCGGAGCAACGAGGAGTTGACTTCAGGTGTGGAACACCGGTCACTCATGTTGGCAATGACTAGGTCTAGGATATTGTTGCCCCTGGTGGGGGTGTTCATAAGTTGATCCAGGGTATTGGAGTTTATGAATTCCAGAAAGCGTTGAGCTAAGGAGTTTGTACACAAGTAGTTTTCCCAGTTAATGGTGGGATAGTTGATATCTCCCATTATTAGGGTGTTTGGTTGAACCCTAATATTTTCCAGTACATCCAGAAAAGAGGAGTGGGAATTTTGGGGCATGGTGGGGGATCTGTAGCAAGCTACAATTTGGATTGTAGTTTTGCCCAGAGTTAGTTGCACTTGAATAACCTCGGATGCATTATGCTGAGCAACTAGCCTGGAGGTGTGGATATCCTTAATGAATATGGACACACCTCCGCCTTTGCTGTTTCGGTCCAGGTTACATGGCCAAAAGTGTGGTATGAGTTATAGCCTGGTAGTGCAGGGGTGCTCTCTGGAGCCTTGAACCAGGTCTCAGTCACTGCACAAATATCGATGTTCAACATTTTAAGGAGTGCCTCAAGTGAGTGCAATTTGAGATTTAGACTTCTAGCATTGTATATATATTATATATATATATATATATATATATATATATATATATATATATATATATATATATATAATCAGGGGCGGCTCGTGGCATCGGACTGCCGGACTGCAGGCGCCTCAGCTAAAAAGAATAAAGTGTGATGTGTGAGAAAAAATGTAAAAAAATAAAACCTACCTTTTTTTTTTTGTTTAAAACAAACTTGTCCGCACTGAGTACAAGATGCACACTTTAACCACCTCGGGCTGTGGTGGTTTTAAACAGCTTTTCTTTTTTTGTTTTGATTGCAGCCCGGAGGAGTAATGAAGGCATCAATGTGATGCCCAGAAGTCTATGTGGTTCCAAACTGCATAGAATTGGAAGGGGCTCGGACTGCGACGTCCGCAGGCACGTCATGACGTGCTTGCTGGGCTAAATGCTGCTGATTGGTTGTCTCTCTCTTCCCAGGCTTTATGTGCTGGGAAAAGAGCGAGAATCAGCCAGATAGTCAGTTGTGGGCTTGTGGATTGATTCGTGACTGTCTGAGGGAAGGAACGATTATTTTATTAATAATTTGCCATTGGATTTTAATTTTTTTTTATTTGGGCGCTATAATATTTTGTCAGCTGTGCAGCCTGTGCTGAAGGAAGAACATACATAAGAAGAATTGAAGAAAGAAGATGAAGAAGAAAGAAAAGAAGTTAGAAGAAGAACAGAGTGAAGGTGCAGAACTAAAGTAAGTATACTCTTTAAGTAAGGAAATGATTTTATAGAGGCCAGGATAAATTAGTGATTTTATATAGCTAGCCTAGTTCATGTTATTATTTTGTATTCAAGCATAGTTGTTCATTGGGGATGTTAAAACTGTTACAGCATTTTTGTACCTGTTGTTTTCCCATAATGTACTGCAATCTCGAAAGTGGTATATTTAACTTGCAGGGGATGTGGGAGGGTGCAGGGGTGGAGCACCCCCCCTGCAAAATGTAAAAAAAGAAGTTGTTTTGGGTTATGTTTGTATGTTTGTACTTTTTGATATTCTGATCTTCGACATTGCAACATTTCAGTGTTATGCATGCATTTGGGATTTTCACATATGAAAGCAGGTGTGTGTGCGCGTGTGTGTGTGCGCATGTGTGTGCGCGTGACTGTGTGTGCGTGTGTGTGTGTGTGTGTGTGTGTGTGTGTGTGTGCGCATGACTGTGTGTGCGTGTGTGTGTGTGTGTGTGTGTGTGTGTGTGTGTATGATAGGCTTTATGAAAGATCTGGCAAAGCCGACTTGGAACTTGTTAAGTTGACTCAGGTCAAACAAAATGCAGGTAGAAGTAGTTCAACTACTGGAGAATGCCATCCCTGTCTCTCAGGAGACTTACATATGATACTACCTTCCTCATAGGTACTATTCAGAGTAATAAAAATGGCTGCTCAGGTTGATCATGGCATAACATTAGTGACAGATGTATGGAACTGGGACAAATGCACTCTGCTGACCATGGAAGAATAAAAATGCATATTTAATTTTCCCCCCATTTGATGTTAATACCTCCAGTAGTGCAACAATATACTTTTTTTTACTGAAAGGGACTTAAAACACCTTTGCAGCTGAACTGGTGAGTAAATATTGTTCTTAGACTAGCCCATCGATTGTGGAAGACTGCAGTAACATGTTCAATCATCTCATCGACTCTCAGTAGCCTCAGTTGGTTTTGGAAGAATAAAACAATGCTTAAAGGTTCTGATGAGGCTTTGGGAAGAAAAGGATAACAGATTTTTGCTGAAATTCCAAAGAGTATAATTCTGATCTTTGGAATAACAAGACCAAAGGTGCCTGTCTGGGGAATATATGTAAACCTGCATACTTTTCAATTGTCATGTCCAGAACTTTGCCTCATATTTTTGGTCTGTGTCTCATAAATTTTGTGGGTTATTTATTTATTTATTTTTTTGGGAAAGTCATTGAAGATTGAAGTCACTAAATAATGTCAGATATTTTACTTTCAGACTTCATGTCCTTTAAAAAATGCATGCAAATGATAAACATATCATTCTAGCAGCTTTATAAGTTTATAAGAGCAGTACTAAAATCTGTCCCTGATTTTGGCCCTTTGCCTCCCTCCCATTATTTTTGGCTTTGATCATGATTCTTGCACTAAGAGCTTGTGTAGTCCCATTAATCTGATGTACAGCCATCTCAAAGATAGTGAAATGTAATTAGATGGGTTGTGGAGCACTGCTTCTGACAACTGTAGGTGTGCTGGAGGGTTCATGGCCACTGGTGTAAATTTACTGGTTCTTTTTGCAGACTTTACTAAGTGACCTGTGTCCTGTTCTTGATCTGTACCTAGTTATGTGACCATTATCAACACTGCCAACGTATGTGTGTTTCCTTATTATCTTTATGTTGATGGTAAATACTTGGTTATATAATAGATCTGGTAAAGAAGCTATATTGAAAATGCTTGTAAGTTGTTAATAAAAGATATATATTAAAAAAAGATTGGCACTGCATGTAAAGCCACATGCATCACCACCATACAACTTAAATAACCACTCTTTCAGCAATATGTCTGAATGGTTTTAAACAAGCCAAATGTTTTCTTTTGTATGTCTCTACAATCACCACTGTCTAGTCATGTCATTTTTTGTTATATACACTTTGATAGTATCAGTTGATTAGCTAGTTGCATGCTCATCTTTGATACTGGAAAATCAGACATTTATAGGGTTTATCCCTGACACTAGGCACTTGGGTTACAGTTATGATGCTCTCATGTAGTAAGCTGTATAGAATAAAGAAGGTGTGTGTGTGTGTGTGTGTGTGTGTGTGTGTGAAATGCCCCACTTGGTTTATACTGGTGGCTAGAGAAAACTCAGGATATCTGCTGGTGGGCTTGAACTCCGTACCTTGGGTGCAGGTAACAAGAGCCTGAATTCCCTACCCACCACCATTTATGAAATGCTTGCATATTTTTCCTCATATTCTGTTCTGTTCCGTTCCTCATAAAATCTGTGGTTTCTGAGTTTTTACTTCCTTAAATAGTTGATGGTGCAGTAGTAGCATTGTTGCCTCACAGCTAGAGGTTCCCTGGTTTGATTCCTGGCTGGGGTGCCTTCTGTGTGGAGTCTGCATGTCCTCCCTGTGTTTGTGTGGGTTTGTTCTGATGTCCTCCCATGTTATGAAGACATGTGTCTGCAGTATTTCTCCCTGGGCCTCTGCTGAAAATTGGCTTTTGTTCCAAGTCAGACTTTTCTGGTTAACAAATGTTAAATAAAATTGACAGGCATTTGACTTTCAGACTTCATATTCTTCAGAAAGTACATAGTAACACAACCCTTTTTTCTAGCAATTTTCTAAGTTTATAAGATGAATATTTGAAATGTGTCCCTATTTTTGGGAATGTATTCTCCCATTATTGGCTTCATCCAGGTTTTTTGTGCTAAGGTTGAGAGCTATGGTGAGAATTGAATTCACCGAATATGTTTGAGGGCTGTATTCTCCCATTACTGGCTTTGTCCAGGTGTTTTGTGCTAAGAGGTTGACAGCTATGGTGAGAACTGAATTTACTAAATGCTAGCCATTTAAGTTTCAGTCTTCCTCTCTTTCACAAAACAGCTGATTTAGCATAGTGGTATGTTGCTCTGACTGTTTTGCACAAGGTCCTGGGTTGAAGACTTGGCAGTGAAATGCATGGTGGTAACACAGCATTTTATACCAGCAACTTACCTTTAAAATGTGTCCCTGGTTTTTGGGCTTTTGTCCCTCCCCAATATATTTTGGCTTATTCCAGATTTCTTGTGCTGCAAAGTTGAGAGATACAGCTGAGTGCCGAGTAGATTTTACAAGGAGCTGAGAGCTGCAGGGGAAGAGAAGGTTAGTGCTGCTTATGCTAAGACTGCTTGCATTGTTGATAGCACAACAGGTAGTGTACTTGCTTTTGATGTAGAAGGCTGTGTGTTGTACTCCCACAGTATGTAGATGCATTGCTGATATTGTACTGTACTGTAAACGAGGTGGATGCTGCCGTCTTAAGAATGTCCTCTTTCACAAAGATACCTAGTAACTATGAACCCGTCCATTATTTGCCATCCATTCCCTATTGCAATATTACTAGCTTCTCATTTTTTTAATGTAATATAGGCAATTTATTCCTCAAGGGCAACAAGCATTTATTTGTAGATGAAACAATGGAATATAATGTTTTTTTTGCTAGCAGCATCCTCTACATTAGTTATAGATCTTTTTAATGTGGAATTATTTAGATGACTTTTACTTCTGCAGAGAGTGTGCATATTTACTGATACTGGTGGATTGTAGAAGTTTGAGTAGACTTTGATGATGGAAATGTTCTCAATTGGGCAGTTTAGACATTATTGGTGTATGCATTTTGTTTCATTTTTTACTGGAAAACTGTTCAAAACAATACATTTAAAACAACCTCTAACAACTGTACTGTATTATACAAGGAATATAATTTAATGCAGTCAGGAATGTGCATCACAGAACACTGCATTATGGTTTGTCTGCAAGGGGCCTATCATTTGAAAATAGCCCAAAGTTAATCTTTATCTGCCATTAGCCAAATGTATTTTCTTTGAATGTGGTTTCAGTGCTGTTTCAATGAATGTGAGTTTCAAGAGCAGAGAAGTTTTAATGCTAAGTCTGTTTTCATCGTGAAACTGCATTGCTTTGTTTAGCAGATATTTATTAGTGTTTGTGCTGTAAAATGCAAAATAAAACTTTCAAATGAAATTGAAATCATTGCAGAAGTAAAGTAGTATGCACATTACAGGGTTTATGGTAAATGGGGTGAAATAACCAAGTAATGGTTCATTGGAATGTCTGCAGGGAGGCTCCATTCGATCATGATTTTGTGAGTGGGAAGGGGGGTTTGGGGAAAAAAAACCCATGTATGACTGAAATATAGGGCTTGCCCTCTGCATAAACATAATAAACAGTGTCTGGGATGTTATTTCTAGTTGCTTCATAGTTTTCAATGATTTGAGATTCATGTTATGAGCTTTTCGGCCCGATTTAAGTTTTCGACGATTTGCTCTCGATGCTTTGAAATTCAATGAAATGATAATTCGATGATATGAAGTGGAACCATATATATATATATATATATATATATATATATATATATATATATATATATATATATATATATATCTAGGTTCATAGGTAGGTACTAGGCTATTGGCCCAAGGGCCTACATAAGCCTAGCCAACAAGGTTCCCTGGCTTACACCACCCAGCAAAGTTATTTTCCTGTGCCATTGTTGAGCAGAGACACAGACGTTATCCTCGGGGTCTATTTCCTATTTCCCATCCACTCATCAAGATTTTTCTTGAAGAGTGCTAATGAAGAACTTTGCTTGACATAGATGGGTAGCCTCTTCCAGAGTATGGGAAGTCTCTGGGACAGGAATCTATCCCTTCAGCATGTCCTGTTTATTGTGGTGACAAGTTTAAGGTCCCTAGAGTGTGTAGCTCAGAGGGATTGGGATTTGTTTAGGTGTAGCAAGTCCAACAGCTCTGGGTTTGACATAGCTTTATATGTTAGGCAGGGATCACCTCAGAGTAGGCGATATGCTATGGAGTAAAGCTGGAGCTTTTTGAGGCGGTCAGTTAGGGCATTTGTTTGAGGCCAGTATTCCTCTTTGTGAGGTACTTCTGTGGCCTTTCCAGCTGCTGCAGATGTCTTGTGAGGTACATTCCAAAAGGGGCGTTGTACTCTATAATGGGTCTAATGAGTGTCGAGTAGAGAGGAACAATTACCTCTTTTTTCCTGGATGAGAACACTTTTGTGATGAGGTGTGCCACATAGAAGGACTTCCTGACTACTGTGGCGATGTGACTATCAAAGGAAAGACTACTGTCCACCTGGGTCCCAAGGTCTCTTACCACACATTCAGTGTTAAGTAGATTGCTGCCTATGTGGTAGTTCATGGGTACAGAGTTTTTACCAAAGGGGATAACACTGCACTTTTTGGAATTGAGCTTGACGCCATGGCTGTGACACCAGGCATCTGTCTCAGCTAAGCCCTTCTGTAGGATGTCCACATCATTTGGGGACTTGACTATGGCTCCTAGTCATCTGTGAACTTCATTAGCCAGAAGCCTTCTGTGTTAGCCTGTACTTCAGAGAAGTAGATACCAAACAGAAGAGGTCCCAGGGCGGAACCCTGTGGTACTCCACTTGTCACTGCTTTGAGGTCAGATTTGGAGTCTGCAACATTTACAGTGTGGGTTCTGTCAGTAAGCCATTTGGCAACCCATCTTGTGACATAGGGATTTATACCTAATTTAGTGAGTTTAGCTATAATTCCAGAATGGGGGATGGTGTCGAAAGCCTTAGCGAGGTCAAGATAGGCTGTGTGAACCACCTTACCCTCATCTATGGCTTTGCTGACTGCCTCAAAGAAGTTGATCAGGTTCAGGAGGCATGATCTGCCTTTCACAAACCCTAACAGGGTGGGATCCAGAATTTGGAGGTTACCAATGTCTTTGTTTATGAGTTTCATCATGATACATTCCACGGCCTTGCAGACCAGGCTCGTCAGCCTAATAGGTCGATAGTTCCCAAGATCAGTGGTGGCTCCCCCTTTGTGGTGTGGGATAACTGTTGCTGTGCGCCATTCAGTGGGCACAAAGCCTGATGTGAGGCTATTATTGAACATGGTGCTTAAGTGGGGAGCCAGTTTGTTCTGAAGTTCGTGTAAAACGCAGCCTGGGATGTTGTCCGTTCCCATGAATGCTGTGTTTTTGGCTTTAGAGAGTGCAACTTTTACCTGCGAAGTTGTGATTACAGGGTCTCTGCATTCTTCCTGTATAGATATGGGCCCTTTGGGGGGTGTGGGGGGGTAAAGTTAGCACTGAACCTATCTGCCAGGATGTTGGCAATATCAGTTGGTTCTGTAATTTTCGTGCCTTTGTGCTGTAGCTCAAAGCAAATCTGGGTGTTGCCATCGAGATTCTTGACATAGCTATAGAATGCTTTGTGGTTGTCCTTAGAATTAGTGGCAATTTTGTTTTTGTAGCTAGCTTTGGAGGATCTTATACGGGATCTCAGCCACTTACTGGGGCTGACCAGGGAGCTCCTCCACTCATGGGATTTTACTCTCTTTTGCAACAGTTTCTTCCTTCTGTTGTACAGTTTGTTTATAGCAGGGGACCACTAGATTGGCTTCCTTTTTTTGGAGGATAGTGTCTTAGTTCTGTTTGGAATAGCACGATCCATGCACTCATGTAAGTGCTTATATAGTGCATTTGTGTAGGATTCAGCAGTTGTAACTGTGTTGCCCATCTGCATGGGTATCATGAAGTTCACCACTTCTGTCTTAAGAAGCATGAAGTTGGCTTTGGAGAAATTTTTTACCGTTGTTTCCTTAATGGGGAGTGGGAGCAGGATGTGGATATCAAGGGTGAATACCTTATGGTCGGATCGGACCAATGAGGAGTTGACTTGAGGTGTGGAACACCGGTCACTCATGTTGGCAATGACTAGGTCTAGGATATTGTTGCCCCTGGTGGGGGTGTTCATAAGTTGATCCAGGGTATTGGAGTTTATGAATTCCAGAAAGCATTGAGCTAAGGAGTTTGTACACAAGTAGTTTTCCCAGTTAATGGTGGGATAGTTGATATCGCCCATTATTAGGGTGTTTGGTTGAACCATAATATTTTCCAGTACATCAAGAAAAGAGGAGTGGGAATTCTGGGGCATGGTGGGGGATCTGTAGCAAGCTACAATTTGGATTGTAGTTTTGCCCAGAGTTAGTTGCACTTGAATAACCTCGGATGCATTATGCTGAGCAACTAGCCTGGAGGTGTGGATATCCTTAATGAATATGGACACACCTCTGCCTTTGGTGTTTCGGTCCAGGTTACATGGCCAAAAGTGTGGTATGAGTTATAGCCTGGTAGTGCAGGGGTGCTCTCTGGAGCCTTGAACCAGGTCTCAGTCACTGCACAAATATCGATGTTCAACATTTTAAGGAGTGCCTCAAGTGAGTGCAATTTGAGATTTAGACTTCTAGCATTGTATATATATATATATATATATATATATATATATATATGTATGTATATACATGTATGTCCACAAATATACATATACCCATGTGTAGACATATATTTGAACACATATATACATCATATATATCTACACATATATAGATATATACCTATATGCACATGTCTACATATATACAAACACACACACAAACATATATGTATGTAAATACATGTCCCCTATATTACTACCACAGTGCTGCATGCTATGTGCGAGGAAACAGAATACATAGCAATACACACATATGTCTACAGCTGTCAGTGTGTGCAACATGGATGGCTTTTTCACATGTGAATCCCTTGTTGGGACCACATTGCCCTTGTCTGTGAAGTATGGAATGGGAATATGGGGAAGTATGGCAGGTATGGTTGTGGAGGTGGTCAGGGTTGCTAGATATACAGGACAGCCTACAGGGGTGGTATGTGACACATGTGGTGGGTAAATACCCTAGAAGATTTGTGTGGTCTGTTATGTGGTTGCCCCATGGGCCCCAATATGGACACAATGGGAACAAGCCTCCCTCCCACCCACTGCTACCCACAACAGCAGTCCACTTCCTGAAGGTGCCTGGCCTGGAGGAGCATGTTGGCCCTGTGAATGTGCACTGGGTGCCTCAAGGTGATGTAGCACATCCCACATATGTCTGTGGAGCTCGTTCTGGAACAGACCCTGGACCTGACCTCAGGGGACAGGAACATGTCTGTGTGTGCCCCCGGGGGGGCAACATCCCCTGAGTTGGTTCCACCTGATGGTAATGCTGGACCACTACATGAGGAGGCCCCAGAGTGGGTCACACTTGTGATGTGGCCTGGTTACAAGGGCAGATGAGTTTGGAGAGATGGCTCTGCTGGCCAGTAGTACATATTCATGCTATTGTGTTATAGAACATATGTTGGTAGTAATAGTCTACATGATCCTGGAACATGTACAACAGCATACATAGATCACCCCAATAACACAGAATGTCAGATGTGCAGCAAACACATAGCAAGCACACGACAGGCATATATGGAACCATTGTGGCCCTGACAATGGCTTGCAGGTGAATAGTCTCTAACAGGCCAGCAATGATAATGCCCACATAGGGAACATGGTTACAAACACATTGCACAACACGTGGTACAGTACAATATCTGCCCCACTGGTAAGTATGTTGTAGCCATACCTATTGAGTTGTGTATACAGTTTGTTGTCACTGATATGGTGGGGGGTGACAATGATGTGTATTAAGAACTGTGGTAACCTTGCTGCATGACCTGCTCACACCTGTATCGATCTTTATATCATTCAGGCATGATGTCCCATGAAAGGCTGCCAGCATACACAGCAGCTGGAAATGAAATTCTGCTGAATTACCTCATACACCACTATGCAGTCTTGTTTGGTTGGGCTACCCATGTTTAGTAGGAATGGACCACCCTGTAGAATGACCTAGTCCATAGGGTCAATGATGTCAGACAGCACAACTGCAGTTATGAGCAGGTCCAGCATCATTGTTCTGACCTGCTTTACAATGACCGTCTGCGTGTTGCTGCAGTCTGGTGGGAGATCATCTTGCCACAAGGGGGGAATATGCCATCCATCCCCCCTGACACTTGTGGATGAGCTCCTAGCCAGCCTCGTTGCACATGCCCATCCGTATATGTATGTCGATATGTATATGTGTATACATCTATAAATATATATATATATATATATATATATATATATATATATATATATAGATAGATAGATAATTATATATACATATATGTCCACCATATGTCGTGAACATGGAGTGTAGCCCTACCTCAGCTCCAGTAGTCCCAATCTCTTAGTGCAAGGGGATCTCAGGTATGTAGTGCATGTATACATGTAGACTATTGCTACTGTGATAGGGGTTGTCTTCAGAGACATGTGTGTGGGAGGTCACATCTGCTTTTAACATGTGTGCCATTGGCTACTGACAGACATCCTAAGGATATCATAGTACAGTACCACTGCTTGCACAGTAATAACCCTGTGGAGTACAGCAGAGATATGGCCAATAAATGTGGGCAGTCTGACACACTCTGGTCAGTCCAGAGGTATACACAGAATCCCTTAGTGCAAGACATGTGGACCAAGTCTGACAATGTGGATGTTAACAGCCATGTAGATGGGTATAACATGTTAATACTGGTATACAGTTGCCCCCATAGGTTATGCATTCACACACCCCTGTCTCTTCTGACACATAATAACCGCTGGTACAGAGGTTCCAGGGCCACATACTACCCACTAGTTAGTGACATACACATGTACAGCATCCCACTGCTTTGTCTGACATACATGACTGTTATGGTGGCCTGGCAGCAGTACATCTGGCAAGTACCTGGACATAACATCACACTGGGTAAGTAAACTAAGCTGCTAGGCATGTATCAAAGCACTGTGCAGGCTACAGGAAGACTGCCACAACACTGGCCTACATTTCTTATGGGGAATACACATGTACCTGCATATATAGAAGACTCTACATGCATGTAACAGCACAGAGTAACAGAGACCTGTGTGAAAGGGCATAACCACAACCAATGTGAACACAGCCACAGCCACATGTGGTAGCTAGCATAATTTTACAGTATATGGACTATCTGATCAACACCATCCTCATATGTGCCACTCACACACTAACTCTACATATACTGGGCCACTAGACAGTATGGTCTTATGCCTGTCTGTGGTATAGAACATGTGTGTTTTTGGCCTTACAAACATGTAAGCTGATAGGGTAACATACAGTGGAGCAGCATGTAACATCCGATAGAACAGGATCAACAACAATGACATCTACCACATTCTGTACACAGGCCAAGGTACATATTCATTATACACACACTGTCGACAATCACCATACGTACACAGACCTCAGTACTGTACACACAACCACAGTATGCCCAGGTTATGTCCTCAAAGAGAAACCCTACTATACATAACATGTGTCGCAGTCTGATATCCCCCAGCTTGTTATCAGATATGATGTCAATAAAGTATGGTGTACAGAACATATGCACCTCTTACTGCATGACATATGTGCACAGGTTGACAGAGTTGTGGCTGGAGGCACAAACACAGGGCCAATATTGACATGTTCCTGTGGTAACTTCATACATTTACTACTGTAACAGGGTATGTTGCGACATATGTCCTATGAGGGATATGAGATCAGTAACTGTCATGTCTGTCACCATGTATTGTCTGCAATCCTCACACTATGCTTCTGCAGTTCACAGATAGGTGTTGTTTGCAGACATGGGCTTCATTTGTTTAAGTGTGTGAGTATGCCCAGTATGACCTTTCAGTGATGATGTGCGGGACTAGTGCGGGAGCCCCAGCAGGTAATATGTCTGCCGTGCGATCCAGGAATAAGTTGTAGGGAAGTGCCCGAGTGCTCCTGCACTAGTCCTGCATGAAATAAGCCCCTGTATGCAAATTACCCCATTTGCAGGAGAAATCCATGAAAATGAGGTGAATTTGTGATCTGGATGCCGGAAGCCGGCCGTGCAGGACTAGTGTAATCTGCAGTAATGTACTCCGCCAGTAATGAAGTACATTTCTGCAAACTACAAAACGGAGCCATGACAGCTCCAAATAAAGGGTGGATATTATGTAGAAAGCATGCCAATGGCCAATTATAAGGCCATTGGCATGGAAAACAGTTGCAAAAATAAAAAAAATCAACTTTTATTTTTTTTTAGCCGATCTCGGCTGTTTAAGCATAGGGCAGTGGCACGCAAACAGGATCGGGTGAAAAATAAGAAAAAAAACCTAAAATAAGCATTCTAACTAGAATCACTATTTTGCCATTATACTCAATGGCAGGCAGAAGACAACATGGCCAGTGAGTAGTGGTTGCTAAGGGGGGAGGCTGAGTGTGGGTGGGACCTGTAACTATGCATCAGCAGGCAATGCTATGCAAATGAGAGGAATGATACTGAATCCCACATTTCCCCTGCATGCTAGTCAGCACCCAACAGTGTAAGAGGAGGAATAGCATGGTGCAAGCCTAGGAGTTAGCTGACATCATGGGGGTGTGTGTCAAGCATACTGTATGTGTCTGAGGCTGCTTAGCACTCTTTACATTGCCTAAGCAGGTGTGCGTGTCACGCACTGGGTTTTAAAGGGAAAAAAAAAAGTAAACCAGGAAATAGCAGCTCTGTGCACATTTGAGCAATGTGTTTGTGCAGCATGCCCCCCTGGCTTAAACAGGAAGGCAATGGGAAGGGAAAACAGCAGTAGGAAGGTAATCTAGGAGAACCAGCATAGCTGTCAGGTGAAATGCATCAGATTCAGCCAATTACACAGGCAGCAGCCCAGACCAGCCCTGAACCCTACTATAAACTATGCAAACACCTTTCCATCTATTTTTTCCCACATACTCTACACCACTGGTGTATACAAGAGGGGAACTTTTAACAAACAAAAACAATAAAATGATAGGTGCTGCAGCAGCTATTAGACATCAACATGTGGGGGAGGCTGAGGGTGGTGAGGATGAGAATGCTGTTTACCAACCCAGAGTGTGGAGACGGAGAAGGGTGTACAGACCCAGGGTAACCTGCCAGGGGCTACATGAGCTGATGATGGTGGAGTGCTATAGTGTGGACAGGGACCTCCTATAGCAAATTGAGCTGTGCTGGCCACGGCTGACACCCGGAACTAACAGAGGGGAACCCATCCCAGTGGATACCAAGGTATGTGTAGGCCTAGTAATACTAGCCACAGGTACCTCCCAAAGCCCAACTGGGGATATCATGGGGATCTCACAGGCATCAGCATCTAGGGTATTTCACCAGTTCCTGTATGCCATGTCAACACATGCCGGTGAGCACGTATATTTCCTCAACACCTGGAAGGTGTTGGCCAGCAATATGTATCTCTTCCACCAAATAGCAGAATACCCTGAGGGTGCTATAGACTGTATGCACATTCACATCAAAGCACCACCTGGTGAGCAGGGTAGGGTCTACATCAACCACAAGGGCTTCCCCTCCATCAACTGCCAGGTTGTGTACGATGCCCAGGGCATTATAATGATTGTGTATGCTGGCTGCCCTTGAAGCTATCACAATTCCCACATCTGGCATCTGACACAGCTGTACCAGAGATTTGCCAATGGGGGCATCCCTTACGGTCACCTAGTGGGGGATGCTGGTTATGCACTGGAGCCGTGGAAGATGACACCCATCAGAAATGCACAGACACCTGAACAAGATCTCCATAATGAGGCACATGCACAGATCAGAATCATAATAGAGTGTGTGTTTGGGATCCTCAAGTCACAGTTCCGGTGCCTGGATACATCAGGTGGAGCCTTGCAGTACTCACCAGCTACATGTACCCAAATTGTTATTGTATGTGCCATGCTACACAATATGATCCTGTGGAAACAGCTGCAGCAGGAACAGCATGGGGCAGGGCCACACAGCTCCCCCACCAATACCAAGGACTGCACAGGCACAGAGTGACACAGAGGAGGAACAACCTGAGTCTGCCCCAGTAGGCAGAAGGAGGTATGCCTAGTATGCCCTGGCCTTGACAAAGAGTCAACACATAGCACATACACTGACACAGTAGGGACCCAGGGAAAGACATCTCTCTCTGACTCACACATACAGTAAAAGGGATGCCAAACATGACACTACCTGTGCTCAACCATGTATAGGGAGTGTACTATGTGCATCCAACTTAGGCAGCTCTCCAGCATCATCCTCCATACTGGCACACCTACAAGGTAAGTCACTTTCCTTACCAATTGCCGGTTAGAGTAGTATATGTTGTTACTTGTATCTATTGTATGGATGTGAGCATGCAAGGAAGTTGGGTGGCTGAATGGGATGCCAACAGATAGTAGACACCTATAGTGGCAGCATGAGATCTGTAACAAATACTGGTGTCACCATAGTAGCCAGTACTACACATGGTGACAAAACCCACTGCAGGAAATGTGCTGGGCCACATGTGTGTCCATATGACACACACATGCCAGTCAGGGAGGTTCACATACCCAACAACAGTCACAGCCAACAGGACAGGTGTAGACAATCACAAACAAAGGCTGTGCCAAGGCTTCTGAATGATGCCTATGGGTAGCCTCCCCCCAGGCCTTCACAGACAGACCACATCAGGTCAGACAGTGGGACTTTAGTTCTGAAGGGTAGAAGTCAGAAACTAATATGTAGGTCAAGCAAACCTAAGACCTGTAGTACACTGATATGCCTCTAGTCAGCATGATAGGTTAGAAAATAGAATGAAATTAATTACCTGACATACCAGTACAGTCATAGCAAATGTGTACAAGTGTCAGGTGTGCCCCCCCAATCCTATGTAGAAATTTAGAAACAGTCAGGTGTGCCCCCCCCCACTCATGTGTAGAAATGTAGAAACAGTCAGGTGTGCTCTCTCCCCCAATCTTGCATAGAAATGCAGTAACAGTCAGGCGTGCCCCTCCTCAATCCTGCGTAGAAATGTAGTAACAGTCAGGTGTGCCCCTCTCCCAATCTTGTGTAGAAATGAGAAACAGTAGCAGTCAGGTGTGCCCCCCAACCCTATTTAGAAATGTAGTAATTGTCTGGTGTGCCCCCCAATCTGATGTACACACATTGTAACAGTCGGGTGTGCCCCCATCAAATCCTATGTAGAACTGTAGTAACAGTCAGCTGTGCACCCCTCAATCCAGTGTAGTAAAGTAGAAACAGTCAGGTGTGCAACCCATATCCTGTATAGACATGTAGTAACAGTCAGGTGTGCCCCCCCCAATCCTATGCTGAAATGTAGTAACAGTCAGGTGTGCCTGCCGAATTTTGTGTAGCAATGTAGAAACAGTCAGGTGTGCCCCCCCATATCCTATGTAGACATGTAGTAACAGTCAGGTGTACCCCACCCAATCCTATGTAGAAATGTAGTAACAGTCAGGTGTGCCACCTAATCCTGTGTAGCAATGTAGAAACAGTCAGGTGTGCCCTCTATATCTTATGTTGAGATGTAGTAACAGTCAGGTGTGCCCCCCAATACTATGTAGACATGTAGTAGCAGTCAGGTGTGCCCCCCCAATGCTATGTAGAAATGTAGTAACATGTATGTGTAGGTATAATACCAGTGGAGCACAGGTGCCCGGTGGTGGCCAAGGTAGCAGGATAGATTGTAGCATTTGTACAATATGCAGGTATGTGTGTGTTAGGTTGGTGTGTGATTCATATTGTGTGAGAGTGGTCAGTATGTATGTATGCATGTTGAGGTATGACCTGGTGGCTATTGCCCACTACTGCTGATGACAGGACCAAGTCTTCACAACTCCAGTGCCAAAGACAATTCCCACCAGTATAACACATGCTAGCAGTAAGCCATTGTAAATATATGGTGGTATGTATCACCATCTGAAAGACTGACATGGCATGGCTGTTGGGCTAGATATACAAGCAGTACACAGGGGGAAGTACCCAGACATACAGTATATAATGTGTAACTATGAAATGGACACACCCTTGGAATTGTACATACAGGTATGCATCACATTATCTGGGCCTGTAGTAGGGAATACCGGTGTCATCTGCCTGAACACTTGCAGATCACAAAAGTGATAAGACTGATGTATTGGGAAAGAGCTGATATACCTGCACATGCCAGCATAACTGGAATGCCACATGTATATCTGTGCTTCAGATGCAAGTAGTGTCCGTAGCACACATGCACTCAGCTCACCCAAACACCACCCACAGGTACCTCTCTGGTCGTATCCCTGCTGTTGGGAATGGGTACAATATAACCTCCACCTGTATATAGCAATAGCGAAAGAATTCAGCATGCAGTGCAGGTGTCCCATGCTGTTGTGTCCCTAGCTGTAGGCAGCACCCTGGCAGCATCCACCCCACCTGATCAATACTGATAGAAAGTATTGGCATGAACACCTAGCACACCTACCCTGTCACCCTAGAGGAATATACTATATGGCGGTCTGAGACTGAAGGACTAACAGAATGCAACAACTTGCCACAGCTGGCCTGCATCACTACCAAATGGCCTACAGGCCTCTGCCAAAGGTCTGTATTTCGCACATACAGCCAATGAATGTTATGTCATGGACACGCAAATAACAACATACACTCCACATAAGCCATATGCAAGGCCATGTGGACAAACCGCAATAACATGTCCACCATTTCCCACTACATGAACTGTGGACCAACACCAAAACACAGCTGTGATGAGATGGTAACCTTAGGGAGAGTATCAGAGAATGTATGCATAGGGGTGGGAACATGGGCAGCATGGAATGTGCAAGGTCCAACACACAGCTGTGTGCACACACTATCACTGGCTGCAAACACATAAATGGGTCGGCTACAAACCTGCCCATACACCACAATAGGGATAATGTCCTAACTTATGTCCCCTGCCTCTGGGTAACCTGTATGAATCTGTACAGACATGAGGTATTGCCACAGCAAGATAAGGCCATACTGTCATGTCGATGGATGTACAAGTATGGGATGCTCTGCCAGGACTGTACCAAGGTGCTGAACCAGATACACAGACCCAGCAGCAAGTGTCTGCAGCTCTCCCTCCAGAATGACATAACTTTCCTTAAATATGTACGCGTTTGCCCACAATACCGGACACAGCTGCATTGACTCTTGTTCCTCAGGACATCACTGTGAGCAAGAATGTCCATCTGACAGTACTTGAGGACATACAACATCCCAGTGTATATGTAGCTGTACACATGTCTAAATATCTCTGCTAACACCAGTACCATGTAGCAGAAGCAGCACATACACAATCACCTACATTATACATTATCCTTCACACAGTTTGACCCCATATTGCCAAATGATCTACAGATACCCTGCAGAAATAGTTTGCTACCTGTAGGTGTACAACAAAAAGGTCTGCACTGGAGTACAAACTTCCTGGAATGGATCCACTCATTCAGTACAGAAGAGCATACTAGGCATGCTGACACACACTTAGAGAAATGAAGGCAATGTCAGACAACAACATATTGAAAGTTCATACTGGGCATGCTCGCACACACAAACAAATGAAGCTCATGTCTGCAAACAACAGCGGACCATAAATATCTCACAGTTGCAGATGTTAGTGCATACACTCCTCAGTATGAACCAGTCATGATTTGCACACACATTGGATAGGAATACAGATATATATCCAAGGACAACACATTATAATATGCCAAAAGTAGACATACATAGATGTATGGCAGAGATTGACTATAACAGCCATCCATCATGAGGCCTGTCCCACCCAGCACACAGCCAAATAGCTACAACCACATGATGTGTAAATGTCATTCACTGTACAAATTAGCCAATGATATCTGTCGGCATTACAGGCTATGTGGTGCAAGTGCTAGCTGTGCAACATGACTGTACAAGGCAGTAGTCATCTAGCAGCTGTATACACGTACCTGTGGGTTATAACCTCGCGGGTGCCTGTATGTGGTGTGTTAACCTCTAGATGAATGGGTTATGGCCCATGCACACACACTGCCCTCCCCATAGCTCTACTATGACAAGCCTGCTGATGCCATCCACTTTGAAATACACCTTTGAGAATGGTGTAGCCCAGTAATTTCTGTGGCGCGTCCCAAAACTGTGTAATGCTGAGTGTGATAAACTAGTTAGGTAGGAGTTCTAATCCCAAACATGGCAACTGCATGTGTGTGTTTCTGTCTGTGTAGGGAGCAATGCTTTTTAGGCTAGTCACACTCACTACAATTCAAATGCCCTAAGTTGGCAAGGCTGCTGATGTCATTCACTGTGAAATACACCTTTGGGAAAGGTGTAGCCCAGTAATCTCTGTGGAGCATCCTATAACTGCGTAATGCTGTAGTATAATAAGCTAGTTAGGTAGGAGTTCTAATCCCAGATATGGTCATTGTGTGGGTGTGTCTCTGTCTGTGTAAGGAGTAATGCTTTTTAGGCTACTCACACTCGCTACAATTCAAATGCCAAACTTTGGCAAGGCTGCTGATGTCATTCACTGTGAAATAAACCTTTGGGAAATGTGCAGCTCAATAATCTCTGTGGTGCATCCTATAACTGCATAATGCTGTAGTATGATAGACTAGTTAGGTAGGAGTTCTAATCCCAGACATGGCAACTATGTGTGGGTGTGCTTGTGTGTCTCTGTGTGCTTGTAGGAAGCAATGCTTTTTGGGCTAGTCACACTCACTACAATTAAAATGCCCTACTTTGGCAAGGCTGCTGATGTCATTCAGTGTGAAATACACCTTTGGGAAAAATTTAGTCCAGTAATCTCCATGGCGTGTAATGCTGTGGTGTGATATAGCACTTTGGTAGGGGTTCTGTTCCCACACATGCTAAGTGTGGATGTTTGTGTGTTTGTTACTTTGTCTGTGTAGGGAGCAATGCTTTTTAAGCTAGTCATACTCACTACAATACAAATGCCCTACTTTGGCAAGGCTGCTGATGTCAATCACTGTGAAATACACCTTTGGGAAAGGTGCAGCCCAGTAATCTCTGTCGGGCATGCTATAACAGCATAATGCTGTAGTATGATATAGCACTTTGGTAGGGGCTCTGTTCCCATACATGCCAAGTGTGGAAGTTTGTGTGTGTGTTACTTTATCTGTGTAGGGAGCAATACTTTTTAGGCTAGTCACACTCACTCTAAATTAAATGCCCTACTTTGGCAAGCCTGCTGATGTTAGTCACTGTGAAATACACCTTTGGCGCATCCTATAACTGCTTAATGTAGTAGTGTGATAAACTAGTTAGGTAGGAGTTCTAATACCAGGGCATGTCAACTGTGTGTGTCTGTGTATGGTGTAATGTATTTTTAGGCTAGTCACACTCACTACAAGTCAAATGACCTACCTTGGCAGGGCTGCTGATGTCATTCAGTGTGAAATACTCCTTTGGGAAAGATGTAGCCCAGTAAAATTCATGGCACATCCTCTAACAGCGTAGTGTTGTAGTGTGATAAACTAATTAGGTAGGTGTTCTAATCCCCGACATGATAGGTGTGTCTGTGTTTGTCATTCACATCCAGTGTGGGGGTGGCTGTGAGTGTGTAACAAATGGACTCATTGTGGAGTGGGTTTTGTAGATTTCTCATATGGTGGCCCTATTATATGTCACAATGTCCATCTTACAAAGATAGATGTGAAATAGCTGAGAGGCTGGGGTGGCAATCTATACCTCTACATGTGACATCAAGGCATAGTGAACAAAGATAGCAACCCTTTTATTACACCAAGAACACTCTCAACCCATGTCTCATACACAAACACACTTGCCTAGGCAACAACTGCTATGTTGGTAGTACCCTGCATATTGCCCACAGATAGTAACCATGGTGTGATTACAGTGGACGACAGAGGGCATGGCACCCTGTCCATCAGTAAAATATGCATGTACATGTAAACAGCGTGCCTTCACTATGCTCCCCACTGGGTGCCTGCAATGCCTGTGGTGCATTAAATGTGACCCACAAAGGACATACCATGCCTTATACATATGCCCTGTATGGACAGATGCCACTGACACCAGGGAATACCTGTATCATGCTATCAATGTAGGTGCAGGGACAAACTGCTGTTCATTACCTGTTCCCAGCACATGAGGCCAGGACAGTCACATCTGATTATAAAGTTCTGTGTACCCAACATGGGCCAGACACCCCAGATACACTTCCACATGTCACTGTACATGCATGTGGGATGTGTGCACATCCCAGACAGCGTCCATGTCATGGACTAAAAAAATCATACATGGCAAGCATTGAACAGCAATTGCCAAACACAATAGTTACCCAGGTGACTGGAAGCTGAAAACAATACCCACCTGTGTGAGCCAATCCAGACATTACACCCCTGCGCCACACTGCAGACCATTCTCATGTGGCCTGATGCCAAGGTATACCCTTCATCTAGCCTTGTATAGCCTTTTGGCATACTACGCACCAGTGAAGCAATGCACGCATGCATGTCAGTACTGGCACCCTGTGTCTGTGTGTGTGTGGTGTATGATGCTTTTGACCACATTCCCACTCACTACAACTCCCATTGGCATACTGAAGCATGCTGTCTGATGTCAGACATCTCCACATACCTTTTGCCCATTTAACCTCCAGATAACCCCTGTGGTGCATGTGATACCTGCACAGTACTGTATTGTGGCAAACTAACTAGTGAGGAAGTGTATTCCTGACCCTGCCAAGTGTGTCAGTGTGTGTGTCCCTGAGAGAGTGTGGCTGTGTTGACGCTGACACCTGTTCATGTGGACAGGCATGTGTACTACACCTAACATATCACTGCCATATCACTCTTGCAGATGTCACTCACCATCACATATATGTTTGGAGAGCTTTTCTACATGTAAGCTATGTGGTGCATCCAATATCTGAATAGACATGTGATAGGAATACATAGTCAGTCAGGGGTTTGATACCCTGTACTTGTAGGTGTGTGACACAAACATGCTTTGGTTTTACTCTCCCACCCCCTCCCTGACTTCACTGTGTCTCTGTCTGCATCTCTCACTCCCTCTCTGGTGAATGTGGAGAACTACACCTGCTTTGCTTAGGCAGCAGCATGTGTTTTGTACGGGATGCACATGATCACCTGATGGCCTCTGCATGAATTGCAGCCCTCCTCTAACTGATTGCATGTGAACAGCTGTGGTAACATTCCCATAACCAATTGCATGGAAACACACTCCAATATCTAGGAACATCATGTTGGTAATGGGCCTTTAAATTCACTGTGAGCAGGACCTAGATCTGTTGTTTGGCAAACAGCATCACAGATGGATTGGGGATTTACCTCTAACAACATACACTGTGGAAAAAGGCCAACACACAGGAGGGAGATGTGCCTGACATGACTACAGAATGTAAGTGCTGCTATTCTGCATTTGGAGATATGTTGATTTAACAGAGTGTGTGTAGGTATGGCTGGTCTACATGTTTTAATACCTGTCATGGCATTGCTATGTTTCTGAGGAAACCCACATCTGTAGGGTCATCTGCAGACTGGGCAGTATGTAGTGCCTTTTGTTTCTTGTGTTACTCACAGAGCACCTATCTGTGAACTGCAGAAGCATAGTGTGAGGTTTGCAGTCAGTACATGGAAACAGCCATGAGAGTTACTGACTTAATCTTGCACATAGGACATATGTTACAACAAACCCTGTTACAACAGTAAATGTATGAGGTTATCACAGCAACATGTCAATATTGGCCTTCTGTTTGTGCCTCCAGCCAAAACTCTGTCAACCTTTGTACATATGTCATGTAGTAAGAGGTGTATATGTGCTGTACACCATCATTTATTGACAACATATCTGATAACAAGCCAGTGAGATAGACTGCTACACATGTTATGTATAGTAGGGGTTATATTTGAGGACAGAACCTGGGCAATCTGGGGTTGTGTGTTCAGTACTGAGGTCTGTGTACTTATGGTGATTGTCGACAGTGTGTGTATTGTGAATACGTACCTTGGCCTGTGTACAGACTGTGGTAGATGTCATTGTTCTTGGTCCTGTTCTATCTGATGTTATATGCTGCTCCACTGTATGTTACCCTATCGGCTTACATGTTTATAGGGCCAAACACACACATGTCCCATACCACAGACAGGCATTGGACCACACTGTGTAGTGGCCCAGTATATGTAGGGTTAATGTGTGAGTGGCACATATGAGGATGGTGTTGATCAGATAGTCCATATACTGTAATATTATGCTAGCTTACCATATATGGCTGTGGCTGTGTTTCCATTGCTTGTGGTTATGCACTTTCATACAGGTGTCTGTTACGCTGTGCTGTGACATGCCTGTAGAGCCTGCTATATATGCAGGTACATGTGTATTTCCCAATAAGAAATGCAGGCCAGTGTTGTGGCAGCCTGCCTGTAGCCTGCACAGTGCTTTGTTACATGCCTAGCAGCTTATTGTACTCACCCAGTGTGATGTTATGTCCAGATACTTGCCAGATGTACTGATGCCAGGCCACCATAACAATCATGTATGTCAGACAAAGCAGTGGGATGCTGTACAGATGTATGTCACTAACAAGTGGGTAGTATGTGGTCATGGCACCTCTGTAACAGCAGTTATTATGTGTCAGGACAGACAGGGGTGTATGAATGCATAACCTATGGGGGCAAATGTATGCCAGTATTTAAGTGATATACCCTTCTACATGGCTAACATAAACATTGTCAGGCTTGGTCCACATGTCTTGCACTAAGGTGTTCTGTGTATACCTCTGGACTGACCAGAGTCTGTCGGACTGTCCACATTTATTGGCCATATCTCTGCTGTAGTCCACAGGATCATTACTGTGCTAGCAGTGGTACTGTACTATGATGTCCACAGGATGTCTGTCAGTAGCCAATGGCGCACATGTTAAAAGCAGATGTAAACTCCCTCACACATGTCTGTGAAGGCAACCCCTATTGCAGTAGCAATTGTCTACATATATAACTGCAATACATACCTGACATCCCCTTGCACTAAGAGGTTGTGACTATTGGGGCTGAGGTATGGCTCCACTCCATGTTCAGGACATATGGTGAACATATATGTATATATAATTATCCACATATCTATATAAATACATGCACATATACATATCAACATACATAGATGGATATGTATATATATATATATATATATATATATATATATATATATATATATCCACATATAAACACACACACACATATATATATATATATATATATATATATATATATATATATGTATATACACAGCAATACATGTCTACACGTATACAGATAGAGATACATATGCACATATACATATGGCTATCTACATATATATTGACAGTGATAGGTATATCAGAATAGATATGTATGCACATATAGCTATAGATATCTACATATGTATCTACATAAATAGGCATATCTGTACACACAGGATATGTATGCATATATAGCTATATATACATATATATATATATATATATATATATATATATATATATATATATATATATATATATACATATGTACATACAAATAGATGTACACATGGCCATATATATGTTGCACTATACAGTTGTGTATACAGACATATGTATATATCTGTGGTTGTGGTGCTGTGGTAGCGTTGTCACCTCACAGTAAGACGTTGTCCTGTTATATTCTCAGCTAAAGTGTCTTCGGTGTGGAGACATGCATGAATGGGCGTACCTCGTTGAAGGTTGTGAGTCAGGCCTGGCAAGTCAGTACGTAAAAATCTACTGCCAATCATTAGTGGACCGGAGTTTCTGCTGTGGCGACCCCTAACCGGGAAAAGCCGAAAGATACAACATACAGACATATGTATGAAAATACATGTCTATGTACATGTACACATATATCAACCTATTATATGTGTATATCCATATTCCTGCCATGTGTAAACATCACAGTTGTGTATACCCTCCCAGTTGTATCTCACCGTATGTATTTGCTATGTGTACATTATGATAAAACAACATACGTGATGCAACAGTCATATTAAAAACAAGTATTACACAATTGTGGAAGTAAAGGCAATTGTTCAATACTAATCAATATGTGTATTGACAGATATATTGGAAAAACAACAGCTCTTTTCACAGTGGTCATGGCGTAGTGGCTAAGTGTTGTGACTATAGTGTACAGGGTTCTGTGTTCAAGACCTGCAAGGGCTGTTCATTTTATTGTTGGGCAGAACAAGGGCTGTCAAATACAAAGTGGTTAAGGCAGTTTTGAGCAGCTTTAAGCTGGTTTGAGCGGGTTTGCATGAAGCTAAGTGGTGCAAAGCTATGAGTAAACGTACGGGCACTTTCACAGGGTAGGCTTCACTTACCAGTGTGCAAATCAGCTTAGCTATTATATTGCAGCAATGTTGATACCTGCTAAGCATGGCTTAGCCCTGGTAACCAGTTCACACCACCCAGTCTGATAACATAGCAGGTAATGACATCTGTAATAAGTGTATGTAATGCCATGTACAATACATGCGCCTATGTGCTGTCATTACAGTAGCAAGGGGTGTGAGTGTCATGTGTGGGACACAGATGTATTTGAGGCATGTACAGCATTGTTATCCATGTGAATGTGTTACACACAGGGGTAGTAGCCCAGGATACATGCTCTCACACTGGCATGTAGTGTATCATGGCGGTACTACTGTTGACAGTGCTTACCCAAGCAAGAGTAGAGTGCTAAATGTAGTACTGACAACAGCCACACCTGCAGGCATAGCTGGACTCTGAAGCCTCCCTGTTGTATCCCTGTTGTTTGAGCTGTTTCACAGTATATAAACCCTACTGGGTAATGATCCGACATGTAGAATGTAACTGTAGACTACCGTCTGTACAGCACATGTTAGTGAGGGCTTCTGACATGTAGTTATGGTATACATATTGTTGTTAACCGTCTATCTGTCAACACATTCATCCTACTACATAGCTACTTGCCAAGCTGATGACTGTCAGTCCCTGTACAGATGTGCAGATGGCAGGTATCCAGCTGGTATATGTGCAGGCAACCTAAGCTTAATTGACACTGACATGTCTGCCCAGCTGTGTAAGAACTGGCAAATATAGGAGATAACTCCCTGTACGCTCCACCTGCCACGGGTACCTCCACTACACTACCACAGTCAACAGAACATACTTGGGCACAGGTCTCCATCAAAGACACTAACCATGTGTTGTAATGCATGTTGCATACATGTCAACTTGATCACCTCAGTGGCCATGTGCAGGAGGCACCTGGAGGATTGGCTGATGCATGTCACTCTCACCCTGAGG
The DNA here is from genome assembly GCF_019279795.1 of Protopterus annectens. Taxonomy (NCBI): domain Eukaryota; kingdom Metazoa; phylum Chordata; order Ceratodontiformes; family Protopteridae; genus Protopterus; species Protopterus annectens. Next base: position 331,914,794 of record NC_056725.1, read on the forward strand.
GTCACCACAGTAATGTCTGTCTATAGACTGCCTGCTGCCACATGGCAGGTGGCAGGATACCACTGCACACATAAACCCTATACAACCCATCTCTCCTTGGACAATAGCTAGGTACATAGCTATGACCACCTTCAGCGATGCACCCCAGTACTGACACATGTGTACGTGTGTATGACTAAGTATAGCAGTGTCTGTGTGTTAGCACACCTGTACTTGGGAATTCCATGAGGGCCTTCACAACCACTGCAACACCCATTGCCATAGTCAGCTGTAGCTGCTGTTGTATGGGACATTACATGTACCCTGTTAAGCTCCTCTCCATACAGGCTACATGAGCCTTGCAGTACCAGCACAACAGTCTTGTACAAATGGGTTGATAGACATGGGATACCCATTGTGTTCTGGCAAGTGAGTGTATGTGTGCATGTCCATATATCTTTAGGGTACAGCATTCCGAGGCCACATATTCTTATTACAATACCCATTGCCACACAGTAGTACAGATAGTGGTGTTGCTGCCCAAATGTGGTGCATGACAATGCAACACCCTACTATGTGTGCGGCATGTGTTTTAGATGCATATCTCTGTAATACCACTGTTGGGATATATAATGGGGTGTATTGCAGTTGTGGCCAATGTGTGATAGTGGGTATGTTAGAGTGTCATCATGGGTTTCAGGGAGTACAATATCCACTGGGGATGTGGGTGCTGTGTACACTGTCATTACACCAAGGTACACTTGGTATATGCCCCATGTACCACATTATGGTTACCACTGTCACCATCAACCATACAGGTAATTGATACCACAATCCAGGCCAGTTATGCATGTGCTGTGTGCAGTCTACCTGTAACACACTGGACACACTTTCAAGTTAGTTTGCAGCGATAGGCCCAGGTCTCTCGGACGTGTGTCTGCCTGGTATGTGTCTGTTAATTTGTATATGAAGGTATTTCACACTGTGTATTGTCCATATACAATCAATACATCACTCATTAGCATACTGTACATGTCTGGGGATGTGCTGCATGTAACATGTAACTTGGAACTCACCTCACCATAAATGCTGAGTGGTGTGTGCAATGAAAGCCACACACTTCAGTATAACTACATACCTAGGTAAGGGTCTAGTCCTAGTGTTGCCAAGTAAGAGTGTGCATGTATGTGGATGGGTCTACATCAGGTTGCAGATTATACATGTCCCGGCGGGTCACCTGTCTATATAGCACAGGCAATAACTGTTATACAAACCTGTGACATGTGTTCAACTGTACCCCAGATATGTCACAGCCATGGTGTCACCACAGTGCCTTACCCCATTGTGGAATATGACTGCAGAACATCCTCATGCTGACACATGTACCCCTACAACACAAATGGACAACATTATAGAGAACACAATCACTCAGTGTTACTAACAGCTATAATACATCATTGCTGGACGGCTACACTACTTGACATATATGCATTACACTTAACTCCTTGCATGTTACACTGCAGTACTGTGGTACACTGTAGTACAGTCACTGTGTGCATCACAACCATATTAGCCTGTCCCTGCATCGATGGTATGGATGACTGGGATGTGGCACAGGTATCATCATATGCATACGGTGTGTTGATGGTTTGCCAGAGGCTGAGGGTGGGCCATACATTTCACACCATGTGTGTGGGTGAGGGGTGAAATGAGGTGAACTGGGCCTGGTGATGTGGTGTGTGTAGGTATGGGGTTGCCCTAGGTGTATCTGTATAGTGTGTGGGTATGTATGCACACAGTTCTGCCATGTGGCTACCATACACAGGTGTTTATGAACAGTTGAAGACCATAACTGGCAGGGTGTCCAGTTCACTGCCTCTAGCCATGGACACATGGACTGTGCCTGCCAAGAGTTCCATGGGCGCGTCCAGGTACAGGCTTTGATGTGCTACTCTCACCTATGATGACAAATGTCCGCTGGAACTAGGACCCTCCTGGGACTGGTCAGGACCACGTGCTTGTGGTCTGCTGTGGTGTGGTGTAGACAGCACCCCCCACAGTGCCGAGGCTGGTACTGCCACTATGGGAGCCCCTTGGTGTCCTAGCACATCCACTTTGACTGCCAGCTGTTGGTGTTGCTGGCCTACATCCATGCGGCCATTGCTGCACTCCCACAACACATTCAAGCACGGACAAACCACGGTCAATGAGGGCCATAATCTCACTAGACCATCTATCCATGAGCTTAGTTAATGCATGGATAGCACCAGACAGTTCACGGAAATTGTCACTTGCAGATGTGAGAGCAGGCCTCTGCAGCCTCAGGCCCTTTCTGGTGTAATGTTCCATATGTGCCTGCTCCACCATTACAGCCTGAAACATGTGCCTGCTGGTTCCAGCTGTGTCGCATCTGCCAGGGGCATGATGATCAGCGGCCCTACCACGAGTACCCTGGAACAACTGCCTATGTGGTGCCCTGCCAGACATCTAGCTATGCTTCGACCTCTCACAGTAGGCATGCATGGTTCCTAAACTGCCACCAAATGCCAGCTGTCCCTCCCCTATGGCCATTGGTGATGGGGTATGTATAAGCACTGAAAATGTGTGCGAGGTTGGGGTGGCTAAAAGGGGGGTGTCAAATGATGGCACTGTTTCATCCCCTGAGTACCCCACCTGTGCATCATCTTCAGTGTTTGTATGGACACTAACATCAGATTGCATGCAGGAGGGACCCTGGCCCACCTCGCCACCTTTGGGGGAGAACAATAAATGCACTTTAAGAACTGTACAGCATTGCATAACAGTACACACACACACCCACACACACACACACACACACACACACACACACCCACACACACACACACACACACAGACACCACCTTAATACCTTCCTTTCTGTGACTTTACAAACAGTCCCACTTATAATCCCATGTGTCCCCCATTCCTGCATCACACTTGGTAACATACACTTATTGATACCACTCATTAACATATAAGTCCTCTAAATGCATTGACAAGTGATCACAACACAAGACCTGTTACTCCATTACCTGTCTGACATGGTGTGGAGTGGTTTTACATGGCTTCACTGCTGTCATTCATTGTTCACCCTGTGTATGTCCAGATATCATGTGCATGGCCCCTATATGTGGGGTCTACTATGTTCACTCCATAATATCATGCACTGGAGTGTCATATGTATGTATTGCTCAGTACATGCCAGATATGATGCTCAACCAGCCTATCATGTGACAACTGTAATATATGGATTCACTCCCTGATGTTGACTAGTAATTCCCCAACGCATTTGTAGTGCTGCATACATGGGTTGTCGGTCACCTATCTGCTGAATGTGATAATTAGGGTATACCTGGTGTCTACCTTCCCTATCAATGCCTGTTCCATGCTACAGACCTTATTATACTATCAGCTGTCCTGTGATTATATACATGACAAGTATTCCTGGTGTGTAATGTGGCAGTCCATGTCCATGTACTGCATGATCCCAAAGGGAGATACTGCTGTATGAACAACCCCCAATCACACGTGTGCATACATGGCCACCCACACAAACACACACACATGCACACACACATCCTACATGCATTAATCTCCCTCCACTTCACCAGAGTGACCCTACAGACAAACTAGCTACCCAATAGGATACACATACACACATGCAGGTGAGGTTGCACAGTGATAGTATACACAGTCCTCCTATTACCCATCTGTCAACATGCATAACATATGGTACACAGCAGCATGCATTGCAGCTATAGTCAATCCATGCTAGCAACAGTATACATGTGTGTGATGCATGTGCTGTGCCACTAGGTGATTCCTCTTCCCCTGGATACCACTGCGCCCATGTACACAGTATTGCTGTGCACCTATTCTGCACCCTACCATGTACTGTGTACCACCCTCACAGGTGTACAACCCATTGCTGAATGTGTAGTACTGTGTCAGTTATGTCAGCTTTAATGCTCACAGCCCCTATGTTTTTCAGCAACACATACTCGGGATGATATGTGGACAGATGTCATTTGTGAATGCCTGATGTCTGATTTACAGCTCTCAACATCAGCGGACTATGTATGACCAATCGATTACTATTACACTGACAACCATTAGAGCATACCATGGCTATGGGGGGGTGTACACACCCTTATTGATATGATGCACCCTTCCTTGATCTGCCATGGAACCACATCACTGCATATATTAACAGTACATGAGCCCGATATGTGACATATGTCCTGTACTTTCACATACAGTGTCTATGGAATGTGTTAGGTGTATGGATGCTGACTGTGATGCATACACTCCGTGTGGGCATATGTGTGCAACCCTTATCATGACGGTTTGTTGCACCTACTGTTATGTGTACTACAGCAGTCACTACTCCTGGCAGGGGTATAATAGTGTGGGCCATCTGCATTTGCAAGTGTATGTTCAGGCTGCCCAACACATGTCCCCCTAATCTGCATGATTGCAAGGTCTACTCATGTGCACATCCCTTGGTGTTCACACACTGCTGTCACTAATGCTGTGGGGGTAGGTTTACATCTGCCACAGTTCCTGAACCTGACTATGTGCAGATACAGCCATTATTAGCATATCTAGGATCCCTGCTGCAGTGCACTGGTGTGTCATGCTGACACCCCCCACCTTCATCCTTTTTGCAGATGCTTGACAAGTAAGGCCTACACATGTGTGTCAGTTTGCAGTGTCCCATACACTGAATACTACATGTTACAGCCTAGTCTCAGCTGATAATGTGGACCACAGTAATACGCTATGCCATAGTGTAACTCTGCAACAGTTGCCATTATCTTACAGGTATATACACTGGTATTTCACTGTATATGGGTGTTGTTCCAAACATGTACCTACTGAAGGCCATGTCTCCCACAAATATGTTACTCCCTGTAGACACACTCCGTAATGACAGGATGTTCATTATCATGCAGGTGTCTGACATACCCTTCCAATACCCATCATGGTCACCACTGTGATGTCGAATCTAACAGCAACAATATGTGCACATGTACAGCATGCATTCTGGGTAGGTGTGTTAGATGTGTGCATGGAATATACCATAGCCATTACATGCCTGGTGTATTGTCAAGCATTTACATAAACCATACTCACGAGCTACAAGCCGCTGTCTTGGTGGTATACCAGAGGGACCTACATAACAGGGTGAGAGATGCAAAGTCAGTGGCCACACCTGTGGTATTGCTACAGGGTGGGTGCAGCAACAAACTATATCTATGACATGTCAGATATGCATGATCTACCTGTACAGATGTAGATGTATACTGTGGCCTTACCTGCACATTCCTCAGCCTGTGTGTGGGTAGCACCCACCACCACAAAGGTGTCCGGCAGTTGGTGGCTATGCAGATGGGCAGGTGCCATGAGGCTGGCTAGGAGCTCCTCCACACATGTCAGGAGGGGATGGATAGCATGGCACCCCCTGTTGCAAGGTGATCCGCCTGGATTGCAGCAGCATGCCGATGGGTATTGCAAAGCAGGTCAGAACAATGATGCTGGACCTGCTCATAAATGCGGTTGTGCAGTCTGACATCATTGATCCTGTGGACTAGGTTGTTCCACAGTGCAGGCCACTTCTGATGATCATGAGTGGCCTGGCCAAACAAGACAGAGTAGTGCTGTAATAGGTGGTTTACTACAATGTCATTTGCAGCAGCTGAGTAAGCTGGAAGCCTTCCATTGGACAGCTTGCCTGAAAGACATAAAGATCGACACAGGTATGAGCAAGTCATGCAGCAAGGTTACCACAGTATTTAATACACATCACTGTCACCCTCCACCATATCAGTGACAACAAACTGTGCACACAACTAAATAGGTATGGCTACAGCTTTTCCTGCCAGTGGGGTAGATATTGTATTGTACCACACTTTGTGCAGTGTGTTTGTAGCCATGTTCCCTGTGTGGACACTATCATTGCTGGCCTGTTACAGACTATTCACCTGCATGCCAATGCCAGGGCTACTATGGTTCCATGTATGCCTGTGTTATGCTTGCTATGTGGTTTCTGCACATCTGACATTCTGTGTTATTGGATATATATATATATATATATATATATATATATATATATATATATATATATATATATATATATATATACACACATGCTGTTGGACATGTTCTAGGATTGTGTAGACTATTACTACCGACATATGTTCTATAACAGTGACACAATAGCAAGTATATGCACTATTGGCCAGCAGGACCACCTCTCCAAACTCATCTTCCCATGTTACCAGGCCACACCACCCTGGGCCTCCTTATGTACTGATCCAGCAATACCTTCAGGTGGAACCAACTCAGGGGATGTTGTCCCCCCCCGGGGCCACACCAGACATGATCTTGTCCCCCGAGGTCAGGTCCAGGGTCTGTTCCATAACGGGCTCCACAGACACATGTGGGATGTGCTACATCACCTTGAGACACCCAGTACACATTCACAGGGTCCACATGCTCCTCCTGCACAGCCCCCAGGCCAGGCACATTCGGGAAGTGGACTGCTGTTGTGAGTTGAAGTGGGTGGAAGGCTTGTTCCCATTGTGTCCATATTGGGGCCCATGGGGCATCCACATCCAGACCACACACACCATCCAGGTTGTTTACCCATCACATGTGTCACATACCACTCCTGTTGGCTCTCCTCTATATCACCCAACCCTGACAACCTCCACAACTATACCTGCCATACTTCCCCATATTCCCATTCCATAGTTCACAGACAAGGGCAATGTGGTCCCAACAAGGGGTTCATATTTGACATACCCATTCATGTTGAACACACTGACAGCTGTAGATATCTGTGTGTATTGCTATGTGTGCCGTTCCCTCACACATAGCATGCAGCATTGTGGTGGTAATATATGGAACATGTATTTAAAAACATATATGTTTTTGTGTGTGTGTGTGTGTGCGCGTGTGTGTGTGTGTATTTATGCATATATATATATATATATATATATATATATATATATATATATATATGTATATATATATATATATATATATATATACATATATATGGGATACATTCAGACATCAGGTCCACAATCTCACAACACCATGCTGCACAGCTGCACTGTTCTGCATTGCTGCAGCACAGACAGGTGCCACATATAGACACAGCTTGACATTAAGGGGGTATATGTAGGGCCAGATTGCAGGTAACCCCATTACACACCTATGGCATTTCTGCATACTACAATACAGGTTAACCTGAGTATCCTGCAAGAGGTGGGCTGTGGCACTCACATGTCCATCATTATGGCATTACTTCCACTACCAGCTACTGGCCACAGTAATATACATACTTCCCATTACACAACACACACTATGATGGCTTACATCTTATCAGTCAGTGATCCTCGGCACGGTTGACGGGTATGTCCTACTACCCACAGGGACAGACTCTGTTGCCATTAGCAGTTTTTCAGCTGAACATCACTACAACAACACCTGATGGCACATATAAATTATTCCACATCATCTATCCCATTATTATGAAGCAAGTAGTACGATCAATTACTTGCATATACACATAACTGTTCTGGGAATGAAGTCTCTTCTGGATAGATTGCTGGATTTTTTTGTTTGTTTTTGCCTATCAGTGACTCTCTATCTCTCTCTCTCTCAGTCTCCCTCCAGTAAATGGATTGAGCTGCTTTGAATAGATTGCAGCATGGATTTTGTAGGTGATGCACATGATAAGATGATGGCCTCTGCATCAGTCATTGTCCTCCACTTGCTAACTGCATGCAGCATGCTGTGTAGTACTTCTAATTATCACTTTCATGGCAACCAACTACTATAAATCCCTACATCATTTGAGTGTGATACCTTTACCTTTTCTGTATGATGGACATCCTTCCTTTGTGTTGGCAGCAGTGTTACAGACAGCAGGTAGCAATACCTCTTACAAGAGAACCTGCACACTCAGGCCAGCTACATATTTGTAGGGTTTCCAGAACTACAGATAGAGTGTGAGTAATGTTGTTGTATGCCTTGTATAGCACCAGTGTTACAGGGTTTGTGTGTACACACTAGTTTAACTTGAAATGCAGTATGTCTGCATAGCTCTCAACTGTGGGCCTATCCACTTGATGGCCAGAGGTGTGCCTGTTATGTTTTGTCTGTCCATCACAGGTCTTGTGTCAGATATATCATTGGCAGTGTGTTGAGTGCTATCAGTACATGGCTACATCCATGTCTGTTTCTAACGTCATATTCCTGACTAAGGGTATGTTGCAGACTATCCTGTAACACCAGTGACTTGCTTAGTTTATGACAACAGTATTTCACATGTGGGCCTGTGTTCCACCTACATACCAGGCTTTGTACATAAGACATGTGGTCAGGGGTTGTTATGTAGTGGGCTGTGAGTATGTCATGCTGCTATTCCTGTCATCAGTTCACTGCTGTTGTGGCCCCCAGATATATTGTGGGGTTGGGTCCATATATGTGTGGGCTTCATCTACACAATACTTGTGTGCCCTTATGCACTCCAGAGGCCAGTATATGTAACAGTGGTATATGGCCCTGTATTATTCAATCTATGGGGGGATGCACCATAACTAACCTAGGTTGTTACAACATGTGGGGGTATCAGTGGTAAGCTGCCTTAAGTTATGTGGATGTACATTACCATACAATTCACCTTGCATAAATGCAGGCCTACTGTTTCTTGCCATACAGACTGTTCTGTTGTCAGTGTGATTGTGATGGTGTCAGTTATGCCTTGTTATGTAACAGATACATCCCATTGTGTCAGCGGAGGCTTTACCCCCTAGGGATTGTGTACAGAGTGTAGTTATAGGTTCATAGGTAGGTACTAAGCTATCGGCCCAAGGGCCTATGTAAGCCTAGCCAACAAGGTTCCTTGGCTTATGCCACCCAAGAAAGTTATTTTCCTGTGCCACTGTCGAGCAGAGACACAGAAGTGATCCCCGGGGTGTATTTCCTATTTCCCATCCACTCATCAAGATTTGTCTTGAAGAGTGCTAATGAAGAACTTTGCTTGACATAGATGGGTAGCCTGTTCCAGAGTATGGGAAGTCTCTGGGACAGGAATCTATCCCTCCTGCATGTCCTGTTTATTGTGGTGACAAGGTTTAGGTCCCTAGAGTGTGTAGCTTGGAGGGATTGGGATTTCTTTAGGTGTAGCATGTTCAACAGCTCTGGGTTTGACATAGCTTTATATGTTAGGCAGAAATCACCTCGGAGCAGGCGATATGTTTCGGAGTAAAGCTGGAGTTTTTTGAGGTGGTTAGTGTAGGACATTTGTTTGAGGCCAGTAATCCTCTTTGTGAGGTACTTGTGTGGCCTTTCCAGCTGCTGCAGATGTCTTGTGAGGTACATTCCAAAAGGGGCGTTGTACTCTATAATGGGTCTAATGAGTGTCGAGTAGAGGGGGACAATTACTTCTTTTTCCTAGATGAGAACCCTTTTGTGATGAGGTGTGCCACATAGAAGGACTTCCTGACAACTGCGGTGATGTGACTATTAAAGGAGAGACTACTGTCCACCTGGGTCCTAAGGTCTCTTATCACACATTCAGTGTAAAGTAGATTGCTGCCTATGTGGTAGTTCACGGGTACAGAGTTTTTACCAAAGGGGATGACACTGCACTTTTTGGCATTGAGCTTGAGGCCATGTCTCTGACCCAGGCATCTGTCTCAGTGAGGCCCTTCTGTAGGATGTCCACATCATTTGGGGACTTGACTATGGCTCCTAGTTTGCAGTCATCTGTGAATGTCATTAGCCAGAGGCCTTCTGTGTTAGCCTGTACTTCAGAGAAGTAGATACCAAACAGGAGAGGTCCCAGGACGGAACCCTGTGGTACTCCACTTATCACTGCTTTGAGGTCAGATTTGGAGTCTGCATCTTTTACAGTGTGGGTTCTGTCAGTGAGCCAGATTCTGTCAGTGAGCCAGATGGCAACCCATCTTGTGACGTAGGGATTTATACCTAGTTTAGTGAGTTTAGCTATAATTCCAGAAGGGGGGGATGGTGTCGAAAGCCTTGGCGTGGTCAAAATAGGCTGTATGAACCACCTTACCCTCATCTACGGCTTTGGTGACTGCCTCAAAGAAGTCGATCAGGTTCAGGAGGCATGATCTGCCTTTCACAAACCCAAACTGGGTGGGATCCAGAGTTTGGAGGTTACCAATGCCTTTGTTTATGAGTTCCATGATGATACGTTTCATGGACTTACAGATGAGGCTCGTCAGGCTAATAGGTCAATAGTCCCCAGTTAGAGGCTACTGGACTATACATCTGCATTACTTACTGTTGATTGAATGTTATCCTTTGGCCCAGAATGTCTTTAGTATTGTATTACTTGAAGGCCTCGGCCTGGACTGCAACATATGTCAACCTTTCAAGACTACTGTATTAATATAACTGTTTCACAGTTGCATTACTCTGTTCATATGCATGTCAGAGTCTAAATAGCTATATGACATGGCATATACAACTGTAATAGTACACAAATTAAGCTTTCCAATGTATGCAAACCTGCGTGTGGTGTTATATCATTTTACCTCTATGTGGGTATATGTTGCAGGCAACACTTTTCAATTGTATGGGTGGCTTATACAATGTCCAGTTGGTAAGGTGTCAACTGTAGGCATAATGGCTGCTCTGTATTGTGTGTACCTTCTACATATGTATCTTCCTATACATATCTCTGTGTGTGAATGTGTAGTTACATATAGATATATATATATATATATATATATATATATATATATATATATATATATATATATATATATATACATAAGTAAATATGTATCAGCCTTTATGTGTCTGTGTATATGTATCTTAGGAATGTTGATTGCTTCCACATGGTACATCCCCTATGGTATCCAGACTGCTCTGCATGATATGTTGCTAATACCAGCCTGACATCATACAGGTTGGATGGAGTACTATTAACTTCTTGTGCCCATGTTATGTCAGACCCTGGTTATGGGATTTGCAACAGTTGGTATTGTATTGCAGGGCAGACATGTTTGACTGTGGGGGGGGTATGTTGTTTAGGCCCCCTCACCCCCATTAATGGTGCATGTGGACATATATATTTATGTTATGTTCTCTTTTATATCTATAGATAAATGTCTGTATATGCCTATATAGATATATATTTATGCTTACACACACACACACACACACACACATATATATATATATATATATATATATATATATATATATATATATATATATTGTTTATTTATATATATATATATATATATATATATATATATATATATATATATACATACATATAGATGTAGACATATATATATTTATAGATGTGTGCATATGTATGTATATATGTTTATATATATATATATATATATATATATATATATATATATATATATATATATATCAATCAACATATATAGATATGTTATATTTATTTAGATATAAATATATACACACACACACACACACACACATACACACACACACACACACACACACACACACACACACACACACACACACACACACACACACATCTACATGTTTAAATATATTTCCTGTACTGTTGAATGGCTGGGATGAATGATATGTTTGTGAAAACACCAGGGTTACATATGTCATACATGGATGAGTGGTAAATCACTTTGGCTATGGTGTGCAGGGTCCTGGGTTAAAGCCTTACAAAGGCTGTTTATTTTGTTGCTGGGCAGAAAAAGGGCTATTGGATACAGAGTGATTAAGGCATTTTTAAGCAGTTGTAAGCAAGTTTGTGCGGGTTTGCGCATAAGTAAGCACTACTTACTTCTGGTTACAGTTTCTCATACTCGGTTATCTTCTAAATTTCTTAGCCTGTGTAGGCATTGCTTACCCCTGTGCAAACAAGCTTAAACATGCTTACTGCTACTTAAAAGTGCTTACTCCTGCTTACCCCATGCTAATTTCCTTAAAAGAAAAAAAAATGGTTGATATGAAAGTGGTGAAAACGGGGCACAAAGATTGAAAGACAGTGGGGAAAATTGCTAGGGATGTGCAGGAGGGAGTAGGGAAGGTCCATGGCTGCCCATTTCTTCTACAGCAACAGCTGTGCATATACACTGAATTTGGATGTTGATTTGGACTCTCAACCCCCTGAGACAGGGGTGAGGACAACAATAATATGTTGTGAAGCCTATTAGACCAGATTACATGTGTCCTGTGGACATGTGTGCAAAATGGACAGCTATGCAGGGGCGATATTTTTTTGGGGGAACAGATTTCCCTTTTTTTTTTCAGATGACAGTGGGATATTGGGGAGGTATATTTTGGGAGGTAGGTTGGGTAGGTCAACAGACAAGACAAATAAGACACATACAGTGGCAGTATATGACACATGTGGGGGTTAGACACCTTGATGGGGAGGGGTGTCGGGAAACTGGAAGCCCATGAGCACCCTAATGGAAAAAGCGGGACTGAGGTCCCCACCCATGGGCAGTCACCACTGCACCTTCACAGCCCCGAAGGTGGCTGTGTTGGGGGCTGAGTCGGAGAGCCAGGCTGACCCTCTAGTCATGACACGCGGTCCTCAAGCTAGCGTAGAAGATCTCCAAACTGCTAATTAAGATCGCTATGTACCACGACCCAAACCTGGCGATGGGTGACAGGTTCCTGTCCTCGCTCACTCCTGGGGGGGGGCGAGCCCCATCCCCTGAGGTGGTTCCACCGAAGGTGATGCAGGACCAATGGACAAAGGGATCCTGGGTTGTGCCCCAGACGTGCTGCTACCTAGTGCCACGGCCAGCTGAGGTGGGACCGGTGAGTCTGCTGGGACCCGCATTCCCATACATGCTATGGTGTTTATTGTTTATCAACATATGTGGGTTAGTAATAGTCAACACATTCCATGATTAGGTATAACAGCATGCATAGATATTCCAATTAACCCAGACACCCGATATGGAACAGTTGCATAGCAAACTGAACACATGCATATATGGGACTACAGTGGTAATAACCACAGCATGCAGGTACATTGATGGCACCATGCCACCAATGTTGGGGTATTTCAACATAGCACATGCATAGAAACTAATTTAAATAATTAGCAAACAATAGGACATATGTTCCAACATGACAGTGAAGTCATCACATACCAATTGAGGTGGGTATTTAGTGCATTGTTGGAGATATGGTGGGGGGAGAGAAAGATGTCAATTAACAACTAATATATTCCTGTAGTTTGCATTACTTTCCTAGTCAGTGCTGTTATCTGTAACTTACAAGTATTACTACACTACCCTATTGCCTTAGTATAGACAGTGATATGGCTGTCAACAACTATATCCATGGACTGGTTTTACCTACAGTATACACCTCTTACCTGGTATACCTGTGGTGGAATTGTTTGTTAACGCTAACTAACAGCTTCTACACATACTCCCAGATTCCAGGTTGATATTATGCACATACCTGTCCATCTCTTTTTGCACAGACTTTGACCATGTCTTGTCTACATGCAGGTGTACTGGGACATATGCAGACTATTGCATTCTTCAACCTTTAGTGACATACAACACTCTTATAGAGGATTTCCTAGACAGTTATATTATGTAGCACAGTGTGGGTGAAAGTGATGAGTGATACCTTATTATTCAGAGCAACTGCAACACTCACAATCCCTTACACTACAAGAGTAAACAGTACCAGTACATGGTATCAATCTTTTATTTTTAGACACAGTGTTCATATCTGACGGCCCTGTGGGAGCAATGTTTGTTAGCACTACCTGACTGTTGCCACACAAAGTACCAGTTTCACATTACTATTATGCACTTACATCTCACTCTGTTACTATACACACTCTGGTCACAGCTTGGCAATATGGGGGTGTCGATGGGACATACTTGGCCTAATACTCTCATAACATTTTGGGGAGTTGCTAGTGTGGCAGGTTTGTTTTTATAGATGTGTGACAACTGGCTGTATTTCCTGTCTGCTGCCTAAACATCTGGGATCACCCCACTGATTTCCTAGGGGGACAGGGTGACAGGCAGCAGATATGTGCCAATATACTGGACAGTCTGGACATATCTGTACAGTTGTGGGGTATGATTCTATATGCAGCCTACTTCCTCTCCCAGGATTCAGACCATGGCTGTGTCTGCTAACACTAGTTGTGTGTGTTATATGGATATTGCTGTATATCTCTTATCTGATTTCTGTGTATAATTGTGCTGTGGTGTTACATTCTGACCTTGTATTACATCACTCTTATACAGGATTTCCTAGACAGTTATATTATGTAGCAGAGTGTGGGTGACAGTGATGAGTAATACCTTATTATTCAGAGCAAATACAACACTAACAATGCCATACCAAAGTAAACAGTACCAGTACAGGGTATCACTCTTTTATTTCTGGGCACAGAGTTCATATCTGACGGACCTGTGGGAGCAATGTTTGTTAGCACTACCTGACTGTTGCCACACAAAGTACCAGTTTTACATTAGTATTATGCACTTACATCTCACTCTGTTACTGTACACACTCTGGTCACAGCTTGGCAACATGGGGGTGTAGATGGGACATACTTGGCTTATTACTCTCATAACAGTTTGGGGAGTTGCTAGAGTGACAGGTTTGTTCTTATAGATGTGCGACAATCAGTTGTATTTCTTCTTTGCAGCCTATACATCTGGGGTAATCCCACTGATTTCCCAGGGGGACACAGTGACAGACAGCAGATATGGGCCAATTTACTGGACATTCTGGACATATCTGTACAGTTGTGGGGTATGATTCTTTATGTAGACTACTACCACTCCCAGGATTTGAACCATGGCTGTGTGTGCTAAATATAAAAAAGTTCACGTCTCAGATGCGTGTGCTATTTGGATTTTGTTGCCCATCTTTTCACTGCTTTTTCTCTATGTCTCTGCCAGTTGTACTAGCTCACCTCTGGGGATTACACCAGTCATATACAGACATTCCTACACATTTTTTATTTATGTTTCACAGTGTGGGTAACAGTGCTTAATACAAGAGTACTATTACGTGATTGCAATTCTACATTATCATATGATACTGGAGTAAACAAATGCAGTACAGCAGTTAGAACTTCATTGTCAGGCTATTATGCCTTTTTTACATACAACCTATATTGGACTCTTCCTGCCATATTCTCTGGTGTATGCAGTACTTGCCGTAAACAATATAAGTTTTCTACAAGCAATTGACTTACTAATACAGTTAGAGTTATTTCCTATGACAGTACATGCAAGAGTATTATTAACCTGCCTCATGTTGCAACCTCTCCAAATGACAGCCATTGGCCTCCTGGTTCACAGCCCTCTCACTTGCCGCTGTGAAGGACATAAGATAAATATTTAGCCATATATATCCATAATATACATGACCTGGCAATTATTAAACAGGTAGTGGATTGATACTTACACACTACTGGGACCTGCCCTGTCCTCCAAGCCTCTTAGATCCACTGATCCAAGAGATCCCCCTTTCGCCACTTCAGGTCGGCATAGTGATGCCTGACCAGTTCACCAGTTTGGGGTATGCCAGTGGCATTGGTGAGGTTATGGGCAATATGGTCCCAGGCTTCTGCTTTATATTGGGAACCCTGGTACTGGCCCTGCAGCAGTCTCTGCTCATGGTCTTTGACAAGGAGTCCTGTCATGACTCTGGACTCCTGGATGGCCCAGCACTGTGCCTGAAAGCGCATGCCCTCTCCCTTTCTTGACATGGTGCCTGCAAGGGGAAGCTACAACCAGTTATGAGATGTATTTATGCCTGTTGGGTTTAAGTAGGGCCAATTTCCTGCACTTTACCATGATTGGATGGTTTTGAAAAGGCTAAGCTATGGGCAAACCTGCTTACCTAAGGTTGGCATTGTTTAAAGGGGTATACCACTGGGCAAATTGAGTTAGCTGGCCTACACATTGCTTACACCTACTAAGCTGGCCTGTGCAATGCTTAGCATTACTTAATATTTACTTTGCATTATATTTGCTTTTTGGTATTGATTTATTATTCATTACATGTTATATATATGTCTGTTATCCATGATACATGTGTACGTAAACTGTATGGGGTCCTTGTGTTTAATAGGGGACTTCAACACTTTATTACAATTACACCTCACATCTTGTCTTACTTCAGTACTCCAGTTCATATACTTATGTTATGTAGTAGGTGTATATAGATTCCTTTCACATGTTCAATTTGGTTTTACTATAGTGAGGATTAGTTTGGTGATACCTCATTCGTATGTGTTGCTGTGATGGCTTAGTGGTTAACTACTGTAACTATAGTGTTTAGGGTCCTGGGTTCAAGACTGATGAAGGCTGTTTTTTTTTGTTGAGGTGCAGAACAGCGGCTGTTGAATACAGAGTGATTAAGGCACTTTTGAGCACTTGTAAGTGGGTTTGAGCAGGTTTGCATGAGAGTAAGCAATGCTAACCTTCGGTTAAATATGCTTACAGAGAGTTAGCTTCAATATCGTTTAACCTGTGTGCACATTGCTTACCCCTATGCAAATGGGCTTAAACCTGCTTACTAGTGCTTACATATGCTTATGCAAGCTTACTACTGCTTAATAGTGCTTATACTTGCTTACTAGTGCTTACTCCCGCTTACCATTGCAGTAATTTAGATAGTAATGTCTAATGGTTCTTGGGAAGATGGGGGATTTGGAAGCTGTATGGCATTATCATTCATTACATATTTTACCTTCCATTTGTATCCCTGATTCCTGTGTACATATACTGTATGGGGCACATGTATTATCTGTGGACTTTGCAACATTATGACACCTCACATTTGCATTTAATGCAGTACTCCAGTTCACAAATATATGTTATGTAGTAGGTTATGCAACTAAAATATTGGTCATAAAGTGATTTGACATGAAAAAGGGAATGGACTGCAGTGGGACTCAAACCAGGAATGACTGCTCATAAGGCAAATGTTCTAACCACTACACTATTGTGATACTGCTTCTTTGGCATATATCTTGCTTTTTATCCTCTTCTGCCATTTAAGCTGCATTAACCATTGCTAAGCGATGGGCAAACCTGTGCACGTATGATTAAATTTAATCTGTTTCATAAAAAAAAATAAAATATCTTTATAGTGTTTGTTTTCACTATTGCTCTTTTACACATGGGGGATGTTGCTGGGGGTATGCGTACACCTATGAGCGGTCTCACTCATTCTTTTAGGACTTGTCTGCTGTTCTTCATTGTAGGGGTGTGTATATTTTGAGACCTCTGCTCTCAGACACGCAGCCTGCAATCTTACACACTCCATTTAAGATTAAGAGCACAGGCAGCGTGCTTTCATGACTATGCATGGCACTCTGCCATCCTGCTCCTAAACAGCCGCTTCCATGCAGGACTAAGCTAGTCCTGCATGGGAGAATAGTAAATCAAGGGGATTACGTTTCCACCATTGAAAGTCTCAGTGAATAAAAAGACTTTAAGCTGCCTATTGTATACAATTATGCTAAAAACATTTATTGATTTTAGTACAACTAGTTTATAAGGCATATTTAAGACTAGCAGCCCTTAAAATTGTGTTTGCACCTTAAAATGCATTGGTCATGTTTTAAAGCAAGGGTAAGTAGCAGACCTTTGGAGTTGGATATACCCTCCTTACCATATACAATACCAAACTATACATTTTATTATGTGAAAAGTATGTTATATTTTGTGTTTTATTTTGCTAGGAATAGTTACCCCATGATTATTTTTTTTTCTTAGAGCTAAAACTTCTGGCAAGACATCATGAAAACTGAGCCCCAATGCCTCACTTCCTAAATTATTGTGCAGACTACTGAACTTGCATGTTAAATATATCAAACATAGGTTCTTACTTCCTGGAAAATCAAATTGACTAGTTCTTGCAAATGGAACACCTTGCAATAAAATTAGTATATGATGTAGTAGTGAAACTACAATGTAATTAAGAATCATATCCTCTAAAGAGGTAAGTTGGTTTTGATTACTTATAATTTTTTTAACTTGTATATAAATCATTACTCGACTCCTACCATGACATCATTTGTTGTGTGTGGTTATAGAGAAAAAAAAGTAAACAGTGAAACTAGAAAAAAGCAAACAGCACACTACAGACTTCATGTTTGCAAAATCACTTGTAACATTATCATAAGGAGTACAACCATAAAGAAATTAATTGTACAACAACGTTGCTTCCAAACAAGTCCAGTGCATTATATTAAAAGGTACAGCCAAAGTGATCAATGAAATGAGATATTTTTCCACAGTAAAATCTGTTCTACTGAGAGGCTGTATAGTTTGGTTTTGGAAATGACAAAGTTAACTCATTTTTATGTCCATCTCAATAAAATACTGCTTTCATAAAAGTACAGGTATGCCTGCTGTTTGGAAATTCGACAACTGGTGGATGCAGCAAGCAGACAAAACTTCATACATCAATCTGAAGTTCTAAATCCACCTACCACTGATGTACACTGAATTTTAATTTTCTGTGGTAAATATTTTTTCCTTCAAACAAGGCAGCTGGATAAGTTCTTGAAGCAGTCTGTGGTCCAAGGATACATTAGTGTCCTAACTGAGAGCTTAAAGGATACAGATTGACCATGAAGTCACAAATGATACAAACAATAGCTGCCACTGTCAATGGAATGGTAGAGGTAGCCAAAACTATAGTCCAGCCAAGGTCTGCACCTCCTCTTAAGCCCTTTAACATTAAAGAATTAAATTTCATGAATGGAGTTTTTCTTGGAGTAAAACAGTAAACTCAAAACAATGTGTATGAAAATATGTTGCCAAGCTTTGTTTGGAGGCAGAAGGTGTTAACAACAAGCAAGCAATGTTAGAAATAATTGTCATATTCAGATTTGAGAGCTTTCCCAGCAACTTTTAAGAGAAGGGCGAGTCAAACAAACCTATGAGATGCACAAAGTTTTTCAAGTTTAGTAGAAAGCGTACTGTGCTATGTATAAAATTGTGTTTAAGGAATCACCAATGAAGATAGATGATAAAACTTTAAAATAAGATGAAGTGGATCATGTTTTCTATTCCATTAATTAGATATGGAAAACAAGGGCATACTCTTAAAACAATGCAGGAAAAAGAAGTTAGAGACGTCTTTTCATGCAATTAAAGAATAAGTGTGGAGACTTTTGAAAGTGATTGAGATACAATCATGCCGGTTGAGACCACGTTCTGTTATTGTGCACAAGCAAAATTGATAAAATGTATAATAAAAATAGATATGCAAAAACTATAGAGGCTGTTAGATTAATGCTCAATGCATCTACAAGAAGAAAGTCCACTCGTCAAAGTCTGTTGAAGGAGTTTGTAACCATCGGGAGGAAAGGTATTACCTTGTTACTCCAGGAAGGAATATAAACCCAGTCTGTACAAGTTCTGCACCGGCTAACAGTGGTGTCTTCCCTTATCCGTGATATAATAACAGGGAAATATTTTGCATTGTAAGGATCTATGGACACAGTAGAACTTGATAATTGTAAGAGAGCCAGGACAGTTCCTATCATAGGAGAATAAATTAAATCTTCATCGGTTTACATGATCAGATGCCCCAAACAAACTACAGATTTGTAATAGCAGGGTTTATAGGAACCTTACTGTCATAGTGAGAGGACCTCGGGCACTATAATGTGGATGGACATATTTACAAAGCAAGGACCCTGCCCTTGCACTACAGTGACCCATACCTCTGAACTGTCCCTGATTTTGCAGACCATCCCTGATTTTCCTTACAGTTTTTATCCTTTTCCCCATAAAATATTTGATTTTATGGTAAATTACTGAGCAGTTCCTCACTAATGACTGACACTGGAGTATCATACCCTTTTGTTCAGAAAATAAACACAGATGCAAAACTTCTTTGACTGTTTAAGTTATTAGAGTAATATTCAACATTTTCTCTAATTTTGGACCTTTGTCTCCCACTATTTTTGTCTTTGTCCAGAATTCATGAGCAAAGAAGTTTAGAGCTATGAAGAAACACCCTGGTTACAGCACAGGGAATGCCTACCTTGAAAGTGGACCATCCCTTTGATACTATTAGACAAACAATTCACACAGGTTACTTAGTTAGGAAGAGTTCATATTAGTTACAGATCATGCTTCCTTCTATAGCTTCACCATCAAAAGGAAAACTATGTTAAGGTCTGCCTATGGCCATAGAAATTCAATAATTCTGCTTCGGTATCCATTACCATGCTGGTGTCCATCATCATAATGTGGATGGTCTGTCTATGTTACATGGACTTTACAGCAGGCTTGACGCTGAAGAGCTCAAGCTGCATTGTGGTTCCACAGGGAAAAATGCTTAAGGATAGGATGGTTAGGTGCAGGCAGGGACATACAGCCAATGTTGTAATTAGTGTTAACTGGTGTATCTAGTAGAAGGGGAGTAGGATTTTGTAAGCATGCAAGGATGCACAGAAGAAAGGAGTAGGGACTGGTTGTTTTAAGGTATGATGCCAGCAGCAAGTTAATGGGGAGCATTTGTGCACCTGCACCTTTTTAAAGCACATATGCCTCCAGCATATCAGAAGTAGTTCATTCTGGAATTCAGAATCTGGTTTGTTTTCTTAAAGGAGCAATACTGAGGCTAAAGCAGTTGGCTGTGAAATGGGGGTCCTGGTTGGCATTTGGTACAATCAGTGGAAATCCTTATAGCTGAAACAAATAGTTGTTTAACTGTAGAATTGTTGATACAAGGATTTATGTTACAGAAACTTTGGACAGCTTAAACAGAAAGGTTCTGATAAAAATAATATTGCTTTTCCTGGTAAAAATAGACATTCAACAGTCTGTTGTGTATAGATAGTCTAAAAGCTTTGAGTATCATAAATGTATAATATTGATTTAAGACTGTCATCCCTGAAACTGATGTTTGCACCTTAATTAAGTGCCACAGAAGTCAGTAGTGAACTTGACTACTTCCTATAGTAAAAACACTTGTATTGAGTTTCTCTTTGATTTTTCATGTGCCGCTACCTGTTGGCTTCTGATTTGGCAAAGCAAATCTACTTTATATTACTGTGAATAAGCTACTGTTTACACACACACACTCACACACACACACACACACACACACACACACACACACACACACACACACACACACACACACACACACACACACACACACAAACAAGTGTGCCTGCAGCTTCAGAATTCCAGAATATATATGATGTGAACACAGTGGTCTCCTCTGAACACTCTGTATACTGCACTTTCTAACTGCATTATGAACATGCAAAATACTTCATCTGCAATCTCGTACAAAAGATGACAAAAAATAAATATAGATTTATTATCTGCACTACATGCCAATGCAGTATTCCTATACACAAAAGTCCAGTCCAGTAACAGTGCTTCACTTAGTGATGTATAAGTATTTTGTAAATAAGCCATTTTGTATGGTAGCACTTAATGCTGCAACTACCTGTACCACATAGCTGTTCTATTACTAATATGTGTAAGAAAGAAGATAATATTTAACCTGAATCAGCACAGTACACTGAGGATTGTTGCATGCATAATGAAGTAGCAAGATGTATAAAGCATATTAATAAAGGCCAACTGCTTTATAAGATTGCAAATTCACCAAGGTGCATTGTTTTTGGTGAATCATACTGTAGAAAGTGTATGGCAGTAAAAAAATAAACTACGAATAATTATAGAAAACAGATTTACAAATTCATAAGGGACTATTAGCCACTATATTATATTTTTTCACATTTACATAAAATCAGTAAATTAATAATTTCTGCAAGTACAAATCATTTATGTATCTGCATAATGCTTTCACAAGAAAACAAGCAGTTTTTCTCTTAGGAAAGAAAACGTATCAGTAACAACATTCTTTGATTAAGCATTTCTGTCATTTAAGTAAGAATGCAGCTTATCTGTGACCTATAGTGTGTTTGGCAATAGGAGCTAGAAGAATTTGTACAGTCCATGTTCTTTACCTTTGTCATAACTCCCACACAAGTGTTGGCAATAAATTAATGCAGCTATCTCATCCAAGCAATGAAACCTTCCTCTTTTTTTTTCTCAGAATTTACTGATCCAGTAATAAAATAAATCAATAAAAGGTAAAACCACTAAATTGACTCAGGCAATTTTTACACAAAACTTTTAAAATATATAGCCAGCAACTGCAAGGACAAAAACTTTGATTTATCTGCTTATGACAGTAACATCAATAAGAGGCGATCCTTACAAATGACTGCTGCAGAAATGATTCTGTTATGCCTTATATTTGTTTCCAAAGATATTTATGTGCATAAGACAGGGAATATGATTTATAGAGAGCTGGAGCAGCCTTTGTTAAGGTACATTTCTTGCTGAAATGACCATTTTCCATTTTCCTTTTTTACTTAACTTTATATTTCAATATTTTATAAAGCATTTTTAGTCCAAGACATGTTTATGATACCCTCATTTCCTCTTCAGTTTTTCATTGCATTCATTCTGTATCTTGTACCATTTATTTGCTATAACTTACCCAAGCCACAGAAGACCTCAATGTTCAGGAAGGTAGTAAAATGGAGCTTTATTGATGCAAACATGAACAAAAATTAGTACCCACGATCCTTTGCAATACAATATAATTCATTAATCAGTATTTACCATGCCATTTTGTGGTGTGCTTATAGTGATAAAAATGAGTAAACAATAAAAGAATAAACAAACGGTCCAATATAATCATTTATTTCAAAATTATTTGCAGCTTTATCATGAGGGGGTACAATGAGAAATGAAGTTAATTGCAAAACAAAGGCTCAGTTTGGCAGAGTTGCTCCGAGTTTTCTATGCAAATTAGCAAGAGATATGTAGTGAATCTGAACTAAATCTAAGGCATCCACTGTGATCAACCTAAAATAAGTATATTTAAGCTTGCAATGCACTTCTTTGAACTGTATTTTGCTGAACTGCTGTTTCACTTTTTGGTGTTCTTGCTGTGACTGTTTTTTTCTGCACTTTGAAATTCTAGTACTTCTGTATTTCATAGCACTGGCTAGATTCAGATCTACTGAATCTAAGCTGTTTGGTATTAATTGAGCACTAAAACCAGCCATCTTACAATAAGAAGGCCCTCTTATACCCTTGTGGCAGAAGTGTGTAGCCCAGGACCAATCTGAGTAGGAGATTGTTGGAAAAAGGCTCAGTTTTGAGCTCTCCCATTGGCTAGTTTGTGTTGAAACTGTTTAACTTCACTTGTATTTAAGCAACGCATTTGCACATAGCTCTGCACCTTGCAATGGGGTTTAGCACAGCTGTGTATAGACACAAATGCTTAGAAATAACAATTTTCCCTTGATATCTGCTAGTTAACCCTACTTACCTCCAATGCCTCTCTGAGTACAATGCAATTGCGTATTGCTAACCAGCAAGCAACTCAGCTGTGCATTCTGAGGCATTGACACAATGTTCCACCCTTAGCCTTCCACCGAATAGCCGCTCTTGTTAGTCTCACAAGTAAATCTCAGTCCATCTTGCAAATCCCCAATAGTCACTTCAATATATACCTGTCATAATGGATGGACAGTTCCCCACCATTTCTCCAGCCAACCTGATTGACATGGGTACCCTGAGGCAATGCAGCAATTGCCTGATGTATAATGACAACCACTTGTTACTAAAGCATACAAATACAGTATGTGATAGATGTAACTATACCATGAAATTAGAATCAATCTTCTCATATAACAGCAAGCAAGATGTACAACAGGTAGTCATCATACACACCTTCCCTCTCACACAACAGGTCAAGGCACATAAATCCACATATGTGGAGGTACTCACTAAGAGCCTACCAAATGACCAGAGACTTCGCAAGTGTAAACAACATGCACATACTGGTACACAAACAGAATCCATCACCACAAATAACAGCACACATATCAGTGTCTCAACAATTAAACCCCTAAGGAAAATGCCTTCAAAATCAAATGTTCTGGTTACAGTTGACTCAACAGTGAGACACACAGATATCCCCCTCACCAGGTTGAACAAGGAAAAGGTCATGGTCAGCTACCTGTCAGGTCCCAGGATCCATCAAATCATGCATGCACTCAAGTCACTCAGCAACAATTACTGTTATGACTCTGTCATAGTACATGTTGGTGTGCATGACTTGAGATGTACCTTTCTGGACTATATGAAAAGAGACATGGCAGAACTCTCAGATTATGTCTTCCAGACAGTTATTTCCTTAGCCCTTAGCAGCATTCTATCTTCACCAAGGGTAGTGCCACAATACAGACAAAAAAAATGACTGATTTCAATAATTAGCTTAGCTTCTGTTGTCACTCCAGCGGGATCCTGTATCTGTCTACCTGGGAAGACATGGTCAACAGTCCATGCTGCTTTGCCAGAGATGGCCTTCACCTGCCTCCTCAAAGCTTTCAGATACTGGCAAAGATGCCTGCCTACCCCACAGTGCCTTTTTTAAGCAATGTCCAAACAAAACTTCCAAGGTAATGAAATCCACTAAAGAGAAACTCAAGGGCATGCTGCTTGATGGTAGGAGTTTAAACAGTTAACTGCACTCCCTGGTAGCACTCATCACCTTGGAAGATGCTGATATTTGTGCAGTCACAGAGACTTGGTTCAAGGACCCTGAGAGCATCCTGGCTGTGCAAGGCTAAAATGCCTTTCACATGTTCAGACCCCAAAATGAGCATGAAAGAATCAAATGTGGAGGGGTATCCATCTTCATTAAATCCAAATACACCTCAAGACTGGTGAAATAGTATGCTTCACTTCAGCTATTTCAGGTCTGATTAACTATAGGAAAAATATCCTTCCACATCATTGCTAGCTACAGGTGCCCCACCATGAACCAGGAGAAACTCACCAC
This sequence comes from Protopterus annectens, assembly GCF_019279795.1. NCBI lineage: Eukaryota > Metazoa > Chordata > Ceratodontiformes > Protopteridae > Protopterus > Protopterus annectens. Next base: position 331,939,706 of record NC_056725.1, read on the forward strand.
CTACATGGTCTTGTTAGAGTCACTTAGCCTACAGCCAAACACCTTAGTCATGGGAAATATCCTTCCATTGATGGGCACCTTACATGAGCACAAGCACAATTGCTACAAGGTTCCTGGAATTTGTTAATTCAAATGCTCTGGTACAGTTGGTCCGCACCCCCGTAAGAGGCTCAAATGTCCTATGCCTAGTGCTCACCAACATGGGAGGGTCACTGCACTACCCCCTGTGTGATTCCCTCCCTGGTAAGGTCATACCATAAATCTGTCTAATTGAAGTGAAGATTAAAATTGACACCCCCACGGGAGTAAAAAACTGAAACATTTCTCCAATGCAAACTATTGCATACTAAGCAATGGTATAAGTAGTTTCAAAGCCCCTGTCAACATAGACCAACAATGACTTCTATGCAGAGGAATACACAGTTGCCCTATATAGCCACTTAAACAAATGCATTAACTCAGCTGTACCTAACAGAAACAAGACCAAGTATTCACAAAAAAATAAGTCACCGTGGTGGACAGTAAGTATACATAAGCTATACAACAAAAGAAACTGATATCTAAGAACAGGATGTAGCTAACTTAACAGAGGAAGAATGCCCTCCACAGCCTGAACAAGCAAATCTGATATCTTAAGTCCTCTAAGGCTAGCTACGAGTCTAAAGTAGTGTCCATAGCTAAAGGCAATCATAAGTCTTTAGCTACATCCCAAACCTGAGAGGGAATGTCCAACTGTGTGTTGAACTTATAATGGATGGTACCACTCACACTGAACCTGAGGAAGTTGCCAGCCTTCTAGCAGACAGATTTGGCAATAACTTCACCTCCCTCTACCCACCTGATATACCCCAAAGCATACCCAACACCAATCCTCTACCAAATATCTCCAATGAACAGGTCATGCAAGCACTCTCCAAGGCCAAAAACACAGCCTCTACGGGAACAGATAACATCCCAGGCTGCTTACTAAACAATCTAAAGCAAGACCTAACAGAACCACTTGGCAATCTCTTTAACCATAACCTGAGAACTGGTTTTGTCCTGGCAGACCGTAAAACAGCAACAGTAATCCCCTTGCACAAAGGGGGTCCATGATGTGAACCAGGGAACTATCGACCCATAAGCCAAACTAGCCTTATCTGGAAGGCCATGGAAAGAATCATCATGGACCTTATCCACAAGGACATAGGCGACCTTCAGACTCTTGACCCCATCCAGTTTGGCTTTGTCAAGGGTAGAGCTTGCTTATTAAACTTGGTGGACTTCTTTAAGAATGTCACCAAAGCCTTGGATGAGGGCAAAACAGTAGATACTGCCTATCTTGATTTAGTCAATGATTTTGGCACAATCCTCCATTCAAGTATCATAGAGAAACACTCCCATCTGGGGATTAACCCATACATTAATAGATGGGTAGCCAACTGGCCCACTGACAAAATGCACACTGTCAAAGTTACAGTGGTGGCTCATGATATAGGACTGCAGGACTGCAGCTCCCCCAGCTGTGGCCACACAATGGCACATTCCTAGATTTCCCACATAACACAATCTGGACTGCTGCCTTCCCAGTCCAGATTCAGGAAGAAGGCAGCAGACTACTAATTCCCCAAAAGTCTATGTGGTGCTAACCGCATAGACTGGAAGGGGATCAGACTGCAAGTTCTGCAGTCTTGAATGTTGGAACAAGCAACAGGAACCAGGAACTGGAAATCAGAATTGTGCATTCAGGCGGGTTACTGCCTTGAAGTTAAATGCTGGGTTGCTGTGTCTGATTTATTTCTGCTTCCTTGAACAAAGCTAAAGCTGTGTTAACTGCCATGAAAAAAAGCTAAAGAGTGCTGCTGACTTGAGTAGAATGGTGGAGTTTGCTATGTGCCTTGAGTTATTGCCATGAACAGAAGTTTGCTATGAACAGGGTAGTTTCGCTGGAGGGTGTCTGGAGTTAAGTGTAAGGAGTTTGCTGCCTTGAACAAAGCTAAAGAGTGCTGCCAAACAGGGTAAGCTAAGTGTTTGCTTGAGTTATTTATTGCCATGCTGTGAACAGAGTTCTATGCTTAAGGCCATTCTACCGTGAACGAACGAATGGGTCACCTTGCCATTAGGTATGTACAGAATTCTGTGCTTAAGGCCATTCTTCCATGAACGAGTCACCTTTCCATTAGGTGTGTGTGTGTGTGTGTGTGTGTGTGTGTGTGTGTGTGTGTGAAATGCCCCAGTTGCAAGAGAACCTGTGTGTGGTTAGAGATCAGGCTTGAACCCTGAGTGCAGGTAACAATAGCCTGAATTCCCTACCCACCACCATTTGTGGATTTTTTGCAGATTTTTTGCCTCATATTTTATTCTGTTCTGTTCCTCATAACATCTGTGGCTTCTGAACACTTAAATGCTTAAGTATTTGATGGTGCAGTGGCAACATTGATGCCTTACACCTACAGACATTTTGGTTTGATTCTTGGCTGGGGTTCCTTCTGTATAGAGTCTGCATGTTCTTTGTGGGTTTGCTCTTGTGTCTTCCCATGTTACAAAGACATATGTCTGCTGAACGTTGCCTTTTGTTCCAAGTCAGACTTTCCTGGTTAACAAATGTTAAATAAATAAAATTGTCAGGCATTTGAATTTCAGACTTCATATTTTTCCGAAAGTACATAGTAACACAAAACCTTTTATTCTAGCAATTTTCTAAGCTTATAAGATAAATATTTCAAATTTATCTCTATTTTTGGGACTGTAGTCCCCCATTATTGGCTTCGTCCAGCTTTTTGTACTAAGGTTGGGAGCTATGGCAAGAACTGAATTCACTGAATATGTTTGAGGGCTGTATTCCCCCATTACTGGGTTTGTCCAGGTGTTTTGTGCTAAGAGGTTGACAGCTATAGTGAGAACTGAATTTACTAAATGGTAGCCATTTAAGTTTCAGTCTTCCTCCCTTTCACAAAACAGATAATTTGGTACAGTGGTATGTTACTCTGAGAGTTTTGGAGAGGGACCTGGGTTCAAAACCGGGCAGTAAAATTTATGGTAATAACACAGCATTTTTTTTTATTCTAGCAGCTTTCCAAGATTATACAAGCAATATGTAATGTTTCCCTGGTTTTTGGGCTTTTGTCCCCCCTCCCCCCAATACATTTTAGCTTTTTCCTGATTTCTTGTGCTGTTAAGTTGAGAGATACAGTTGAGTATCGAGTAGATTTTGCAAGTAGCTGAGAGCTGCTTGGGAAGAGAAGTTTAGTGCTGCTTATAGTAAGTTTGCTTATTTGCTCTTGATGCAGAAGATTCTGGGCACTACTCCCACATGGAATGGATGCTGCCATACTGAAAATGTCCTCTTTAGTGAAGACACCTAGTAACTATGAGCCTGTTATCAGTTTGCTATCCATTTCCTATTGCAATATTACTAGCTTATCTTTTTTTTTTTTCCTATGTAATATGGGCAATTTATTCCTCAGGGGCAACAGGCGCTTTATTTATAGATGAAACAATGAAATATAAAGTTGTTTGCTAGCAGCAATGTCTTCATTAGTTACTGATCTCTTTAATGTGGAATTATTTAGATGACTTATTTCTGCAGAGAGTGTGCATATTTACTGATGCTGGTGGATTGTATAAGTTTGAGTAGAGTTTTTTTATGATGGAAATGTTCTCAATTGGGCAGTTTTATCATTATTGGTGCATGCATTTTGTTTCATTGTTTACTGGAAAAAATGTTCAAAACAAATTTAAAATATCCCCTCTAACAACTGTACTGTATTATACAAGGAATATAGTTTAATACAATCAGGAAGGTGTATCACACAACACATGTGTTTTGTGTGCAAGGGGCCTATCATTTGAAAACAGCCCAAAGTTAATCTTTATATTACCCAAATGTATTTTCTTTGAATGTGGATTTCAATGCTGTTTCAATTAATGTGAGTTTCAAGGGCAGAGATGTAATGCTAAGTCTATATTCATTGTGAGACTGCATTGCTTTGTTCAACAGATGTCTTAATGTTTGTGCTGTAAAATACAAAATAAAACTTTCAAATGAAATCCAAATCATCGTAGAAGTAAAGCAGTATGCACATTGCAGTGTTTATGGTAAATGGAGTGAAATAGCCAAGTAATGGGACATTGGAATGGCTGCAGCGGGTGGCTCCATTCGACCATGATTTTGTGAGGGGGAAGGATGGCAAACTCATCCCTGGCTTGGCTGAACTACACCTCTCAACTGTCCAGATTTTCATAGAATGAATAGCTTTTTGCTTCTTATTTTTAGTTTGTTCCTCATAAAATTTGTGGTTTTCTGGCAAATCATTTAGGAATTAAGTCACTAAATAATGACAGACATTGAGTTTGACTTCATAATGTTCAGAAAAATGCATGCTAAAGCAAGACCTGTTCTATCAACAAAGTTTATACTAAAGCAATTTTAGTACTGTTTGTGTGTTCCCCCAATATATTTGGCCTTGTCCAGATTTCCTGTGTTAACAGGTTGAGAGGTACATGCAAATTGCTTTATAGAATAGGGCATATTCAAACCTCTCAACTGTCCCTGATTTTGGCTCAAAATGTTGCTCTGCCTCTAATAATCCCTCTGCAAAATGGCAATTTTGGAAGAAAACATGGAGGGTTTACAATTAATAAATAACTGTAATAATCAGAGTTATAGATTACTTTTACTTTTATTTCAGAAATGCATGTAGATTCATTTATATTGTCAGCTGCTTAAGCTAACAGCACTAATATTAAAGTGCCCCTTTGACAGGTTCTCAGCTGTATCGTGTGGCTATTTTATATTTTTGCATCACATTTTTGGTCCATTTTTCATAAAATTGTGTTTTTTTGGCAAATTAGTGGCAAACCATTAAAGACTGAAGTAAGAAAATGACAGACATTTGAGTTTCAGATTTCATGCCCTTCAGAAAATTCATACTAAAGTAAGACCTACTATTCTGTTAGAAAGTTTATAAGAGTAATCTTTAAATATTGTCCTTATTTTTGGGCTTTTATCCCACTTCTATGTATGGCTTTGTCCAGATTTATTGCTCTGAGGTTGAGAGGTGTGACAAATGTTATCAGGGCCATGCAGTCAGCCAGAGACATTTCAAGTTCAGACATACTTGTTGCACCTCACTCCCCCATGTAGTGACTCTGGATGTGTCCAAGCAAGGCAAGGAGCAGTTATGCAGTTTAAGTGTGCAGAGTATCCCCCCCATCCAAGGTAGACACAAGTACTATAGTGCCTTTTCATCTGTCCTTGCTTGATTTTGCAGAATGTTCTGGTTTTCTGGCATATTTTATACTGTTGATTGTGCTTATTATTCAGAAAGTTCCGGTTGCTCTGTGTTTAAGTAGTGATGCTTTCATGACCATCAGATAAGCTTGTTTGAGATTGTAAGATGCAATCAAGCTTACTGTTTAAAGAATTACCAACATTGAAAGCCTTTTTTTTTTGTTGTTGCCATGCAGAGAATACTTACGTAACTAGATAACGTATAAGACTTGGGTATTGAAATGCATATGACAGTATTTGTAATAAAGGACAGGATTACAGTATTTTAAGAAGCTCATTACCTTTGTTGGAGACTTGCAATCATCTTTGCAGGCTTTACCCATAAACTAAACAGAATACCAATCTATCATGTGTGGTCCATAACCTGTGTAGTAATCCTTTAAGCAATTTATCTTGAGCTTGTTTCTTGTTTGCTGTTCATTTTTTACTTTGATCATGTTTTCTCAATGAAACAAGTAGATAGTTGTCAAGCAGCAGGTCTTTTTTGGATAAGAAACATTTTTACAAGTGGGGGTATCACAGAGATTGTTACTTTTAGCATGTTACTTGGTACTTTTTATAAAGCTGAATATAGATTATAATTAGAACTGCAGTGCAAGGAGAAGTGGTTTGAGTTGAATGCTGCTTGTTTTTCTTATACTTGATCTTGACTGGCATTCCAGTAATGTATTTAAAAAGTAATTTATTTTTTTCATGTCTCATTTTTTTGTTTCCATCTAGATATTAAGTAAGGTGTCATGCAGCCAATGCATTGAAATATTTTTTTTCTTCTACACTTCACATTGTCTTGATTGCACTCTCATAATGACAGTTTGGCACCCAGGGCAGTTTATTTAATTAAAGTTCCAGTTTTTGTGGTTTTGAGTATAGCTCCTCCTCTTTCTAGTTGGCCGCACTCCTTCCCATTGGCCCCACCCATTCAGCTGTCTCCTGCAGTCCCCCCTTTGATTTAAAGTCACAGGCCGCCACTGCAAAGTTGGGGAGTCCACCTCCACTAGTAGACCAGTTACCAGTGGGTATCACTGCTGGGCCCTCTACTGTTTGGAATCTATTTTTCTGAAGTCCAGGAAAAGTAACATGGCCTGTGGCTTACCAAGTTTGCAGATGACTGTAAAGGGTGGTGCAATCATAGAGTTCCCCAACAATGTTAACATACTACAGAAAGGGCTGATGCAGACAAGTGATTGGTGCCAACCTCACAGACTAAAATTTAACACAAAAAAGGCCTTGTTATCACCTTTTGCAAAGAAGTAGCCCCTGCTAATTATGATATAGACAGCACCCCTCTAAGCTCAAACTCAGTGGTGCGAAACATAGGAATACAGGTAGATTGCAATCTAAACGTTGATCACCATGTGTCTATAGTGATAACAAAAACATTCCACATTGCACATCTCATAAATAAAGGCATTGAATCCAAGACCAAGGAGATTATAACTCCACTGTACTTGACCCTTATGAGACCACTAATTGAGTACAATGTTCCCTTCTGTATGTACCTCACCAGACACCTGCAGCAACTAGAGTGATCACAGAGGTTTGTTACCAAGAGAATCCAGGGCCTCCAAAACATGACATACATGGAAAGATTGAAAGCCCTGTCACTGTACTCTATATCATACAGGCTGCTGAGAGATGACCTGTGCCTGGCCTACAGAACAGTCTCAGACTCTGCCCTAATGGAATTGCTGCACATCTGCAAATCAAATGGCACAAGAATAACTCACTCCAGGGATCTCAACCTAGCCTGCGACATTAACAGAACATGCTGGAGAGACAGATATATCTCCCAACGATTGTCACCCCTCTGGAATAAGCTCCCATGCCACGTGAAGCCAAGCTCTTAAATTGCCCTATTCAAATTCAACCATGACAACTGGATGGGTGACTGAAAATTCATCCTAGGGTGGCACCTATGTCCCCCATGGACAGGGGCAGTCAGTGCTGCTCACAGAATCACTCTGCAAACAAAGACCATGTAAATATGGTCAGTAAGGGTACTCTGTATTTTACAAGGCTAGGCTTGTAAAGGCCCTAGGGCCATTAGCCTAGTAACCTTTTATGAACCTATAAATCTATCAACCTGTGATCAATACACATTAACTTAAAATGTACAGAATCATATTATCTGTTCTGGGGATAGAAGACTCCATTTAATTCAGTGTCTTTGACTGCAAGGAATTGAAATGTGCATGATCTGCACTTAGGCTGAAGTCATCCTTGTAGCAGGGGAGATTTAACAGTTCCAACTACTGATTGCAGTATGGCAGAGGCTGTCATCTGTCATGAATCCATTATTTTAGAATCCTATTCATAGAATTCCTGAAAATGACATTAGGCAGTATTAAAACAGCAGGGGAAAGATAAAACATAAACAAGCCTAGATAAGTAAGAATGGACAGAACAGGAAAACTAAATTGTCCCTATCTTTCTTTGTCTGTTTCTTTCATGTACCCACTGTTTATCACTGTAGTCCCATCTACTAAAAATAATAATATTAACAGTCAGTACTTTGATCCCCAGTTTCACATAACTCTAGGCCAAAAACATGCCAACTTAAAGGATCTTCTGTATAGATTTATAGCTTTTTAAAAAGCTTACAGGCCCTCAAGGCACATGGCCATTGTTGTTTCACGTTCAGTCTTATATACGTGTCTCTATATTTACAGAGTTGTTTCTCAAAAGATGAATACTGAATTCCAGGTTTTTACCTGTGGAGAAAGTTTATCTGAATAGCCCAAAGTTGAGGGAGATCTATAAAGAAGCAGTGCTGCCTGACAGTATTTATTTTAAGGCATGGTGACCTGCTGATCAAATGAAGCATTTCTCTCTGAGTGCAGTGAGGTATTCACCACTGTTTTGCATTCTAATTGTTTTTATTCAATATAATGCATGACACAAATTGTTTTCTTCCCCAATGTGATGCTATATTTGTGACTGTTGAGAGCCAGACCATTGCTTGTACACAAACAGATGGTTGGAGTACAGGTGTATCTATGGGAGACAGGACAACCATGCCAGTCATGGCCAATCTTGTTCATCTACATTTTCTGTGTCAGTGGTACAACAGATAGTGCACTTGTCTTTGATGCAGAAGGGTGTGGGTTGTATTCCCACACCACACTGATCAACTGGCAATACTGCAGTACAGAGTAAGAGGGATGTTACACTCCTGAATATTCCAAACTTTAAGATATTAAACCAATGCTCCAGCTGCTTGAGAATAGAGGTCCTTTATTTATATGCAAAAAATAATTATTATTTGCAACATATTTACATATTTACAAATATTTAAAAATGTACAAGTCTACAGATATGCAAATATATTTACACATATTAACAATTTTCCTTAGAATCATACTAAATTTTCATTCCTGTTAGACCCCCACTCCTTTTTCCATAACTGCCATCCAATTTTACTTAAAATTGTTTCTAAAATCCTTTTGCCATGAAGCATAACTTAATTTATTCTTTCATTTCATATAACCCATAGGACATAAAATAAAATAAGTTTATCTATTCTTTTAACATATTCTTTACTTCTGTTTTATAATAACCATATCTAATCATATCCATGTTTATTTTATCCATGCCTTTTATATCTTCAAAAAATCTTCTTTGCATAGTTTTCCACATAACTTTTATACACTTTCACATTTCAAAAGCACATGTTCAGTAGTTTCTTCCTCTTGACAATGTAAACATATTCTATCACTTTACTTTTTATATGACATATTTCCTTTTACTGGTAATTTATCTATTGACAGTCTCCACAAATTATCTTGACATTCTACTTTCTTATTACACCATTTGCTATAGTTTTTTCATCTCTTATATTTTCCATGGTTTACACAGTAATGTTTTATCATTACATTCTTAAACCATATTTTTCTTTTGTATATATGTCATCAATTTTTATTTTCCACAAAAAATATTTTTGTAACATTTTATTTTTTCATTTATACATTTTTTTCTCTTTTATTCTTTTTTTACCATAATTCCAAATTTATCATACTTATACTTAGATAATTTTACTACTAATCCCTCATCTTTTCATTCAGTTTAAGACATTCACCAGGATTCAGCAAGCTCTGCACGGCTTGCAGGAATAGTGCAGGAGCTGCTGGAGGCAATATGGCCACCGTGCGATCCAGGAATAAGCTCCCAGGACGTGCACGAGTGCTCCTACACTAGTCCTGCATGGACACAGCTCCTGTATCAAATTACCCCATTTGCAGATGAAAACCATGCAAATGAGGTGAATTTGTGATACAAGAAGCTGGCAGCTGGCTATGGAAAACTAGTGTAGTCTGCAGAAATGTAATCAGTTAGTAACCAAGTACGTTTCTGCAAACTACAAAGCAGAGCCATGGCAGCTCCAAATAAAAGGTGTATATAATGTGGAAAGCATGCCAATGGCCAACTATACGGCCACTGGCATGGAAAACAGTTGCAAAAATAAAAAAAAATAGTTTTATATATTTTTTTAGCCAATTTCAGCTTTTTAACCGTAGGGCAGCAGCACACAAATGGGATCTGGCCGAAAATAATTAAAAAAAACTGGAAATAAGCATTCTATCCAAAATCACAATTTTGCCATTATACTCAATGGCAGGCAGAAGACAACATGGCCAGTGAATAGTGGTTGCTAAGGGGAAAGGCTCAGTGTTAGACTTGTAACTAGACATTAGCAGGCAATCCTATGCAAATGAGGGGAATGATACTGAATCCTAGATATCCCCTCATGGCTAGCCTGCACCCAACCATGTAGGTGCAGGAAGACCATGGTGTAAGCCTAAGAGCTAGCTGACATCATAGAGGGGTGTGTCAGGCATATTGTAGGATTATTGGAGCCCTGTGGCTCAGATTTGCCCTTAGCTTAGCAGAGCTAAGCAAGGGGATGTGTCTGAGGCTGCCTAGCACACTTGACATTGCCTAAATGGGTGTGCACGCCACACAAAGTGTTTTACAGGAAAAAAAGTAAACCAGGAAATAGAAGCTCTATGCACATCTGAGCACTGTGTTTGCGCGGTGTGTCCCTGGGCTTAAACAGGAAGGCAATGGGAAGGGAAAACTGCAGTAGGAAGGTAATCAAAGAGAGCTAGCATAGCTGGCAGGTGAAATGTGTCATAATGAGCCAATTACACAGGCAGCAGCCAAGCCCAGCCCAGCAAACCACTATAAACTATGCAAACACCTTTCCCTCTGTTTTTTCCCACAAACTCTACACCACCAGTGTACACAAGCGGGGAAATTTTACCAAACAAAAGCAGGCCTGCAGCAACTATCATAAATCAACATGTGGAAGAGGCTGAGGGTAGAGAAGATGAGAATGCTGATGACCAATCCACAGTGAGGAGAAGGAGAAGAGTGTACAGACCCAGGGTAACCTACCATGGACTACATGAGCTGGAGATAGTGGAGTGCTATAGGGTGAACAGGAACCTCCTACAGCAAATTGTTGAGCTGTGCCGGCCACACCTCACGCACAGAACCAACAGAGGAGAACCCATCCCAATATATACCAAGGTATGTGTAGGCCTAAATATACTAGCCATAGGTACCTTCCAAAGGCTAAGTGGGGAAATCATGGGGATTTCAAAGGCATCAGCATCCGGCGTACTCTACCAGTTCCTGGATGCCATGTCAGCACATGCTGGTGAGCACGTATATTTTCACAACAGCTGTGAGGCGTTGACCAGCAATATGCATCTCTTTCACCAAATAGCAAATACTCTGAGGTAGTGGGTGCTATGGACTGCATGCACATATTCATCGAAGCACCACCCAGTGAGTGGGGTAGGGTCTACGTTGACCGTAAGGGCTTCCCCTTCATTAACTGCCAGGTTGTGTACGATGCCCAGGACATTATAATGAATGTGTGCGCTAGCTGCCCTGGAAGCTATCACGACTCCCACATCTGGCATATGACACAGCTGTACCAGAAATTTGCCACTGGGGACATCCCTTATGGTCACCTAGTGGGGGATGCTGGTTATGCACTAGAGCCGTGGCTGATGACACCCTTCAGAAATCCACACACACACGGACAAGAACTCCACAATGAGGCACACACACAGACCAGAATCATAATAAACTGTGTATTTGGGATGCTCAAGTTATAGTTCCAGTGCCTGGATACATCTGGTGGAGGTTTGCAGTACTCCCCAGCTACATGTACCGAAATTTTCATCATATGTGCCATGGTACACAATATGATCCTATGGAAACAGCTGCAGCAGGAACAGCAGGGAGCTGGGCCACACAGACCCCCACCATTGCCAAGGCCTGCACAGGCACAGAGTGACTTGGAGGAGGAACAACCTGAGCCTACCCCAGTAGGCAGAAGGACATGTGCCCAGTATGTGGCAAAGAGGCAATGCATAGCACATACACTGACATGGTAGGAACCCAGGGAATGACACCTCTCTCTGATTCACACATAGAGTAAAAGGGATGCAAAACATTATACTACCTGTGCTTAAACATGTATAATGAGTGCACTATGTGCATCTGACATAGTCAGCCCTCCAGCACCATTCTCAATACTGGCACAGCCACAAGGTAAGTCACTCTCCCTATCAATTACGGAATGGAGTAGTATGTCTTGTTACTTGTATCTATGGTATGGATGTGAGCATGTGTGGGAATCAGGTGGCTGAATGGGATGCCAGCAGATAGTAGACACCTATAGTGGCAGCATGAGATCTGTAACAAATACTGGTGTTACCATAGTAGCCAGTCCTAGACAAGGTGACAAAACTCACTGCAGGAAATGTGGTGGGCCACATGTGTGTCCATGGGAGGGTCTATATTAGAACACCGAAGTTTCAAAACTTTGAGTGTTCTAATATTGACCTGTTTTCAGGGAAAATATCAAACAAACAGAAAACTTAATTTTTTCCAAGGGAAAGAATTTGGTTGTCCATTTCTGTTGCTTCAGTATTTTCAGCACTGTGGTGGAAAGTTACGGTTCAGGTAAATGTGCAATTGTGTGGACATGAGGGTTATGACGGGTTAGGTGAGTTAGGGTTAGGGTGCGGTTCAGGTAAGTGTGCGATTGTGTGGACGTGAGGGTTAGGGCGGGGTAGGTGAGTTAGGGATAGGGCACAGGTGAGGTGACTGTGTGATAGTGACGGACCTTAGGGTTAGGGTTTGGGTTAAGGTATGTGGATAGTTAGAGGTGTACGTATAGTTTAGTGTAGGGTTAGGTGTAAGAGGTTAGGTGTATGTGTGTGGATTGCTGTTTATTTGGTGTGCTTGTGTTGTGTGTATGTGTTTTGGAACAGCAATTTTTTTCCCTGGGAAAAAATTTGCTGTTCTATGTTTGATGTTTTCAATTTTCGATGACTAGGGTTCGATATTAGAACACTCAAAGTTTTGAAACTTCGGTGTTCTAATATAGACCCTCCAGAGGATGCACACATGCTAGTCAATGCAGTTCACATACCCAACAACAATCTCAGTCAGCAGGACAGGCATAGATAAACACAAACAAAGGTTGTGCTAAGGCCTCTGATTGATGGCTATGGGAAACAGCCCCCCTCAAGACCTATACAGAGAGACTACAACAGGTTAGGCAGTTGGATGTTCATTCTGAAGGGTAAGAAGTCAGAAACTGAAATGTAGGTCAATCAAACCTAAGACCTGTAGTACACTGATATGCCTCTAGTCAGCATGATAGGTCAGAATACAGAATGAAATGGAGTATCTGAAATACCAGTACAGTCATAGCAAATGTGTACAAGTGTCACGTGTGCCCCCCCCCATCCTATGTAGAAATGTAGTAACATGTATGTATAGGTATAATAACAGTGGAGCATAGATTGCCTGAGCTGGCCAAGGTAGCAGGATAGATTGAAGCATGTGTACAATATGCAGGGCTGCGTGTGTTAGGTTGGTGTGTGTTGTATATTGTGTGAGAGTGGTCAGTATGAATGCATCGTGAGGTTTTTCCTGGTGGCCATTGGCAAGTACTGCCAATGACAGAGCCAAGTTCTCACAACTGCAGTGTCAAAAACAATGCTTCCCAGCAAAACACATTCCAGCAGTAAGCCATAGTAAATGTTTGAAAGTAATATGTGGCACCATTGGAAAGATAGACATGGCATGAATGTGGGCCCAGACATACAAGCAGTACACAGGGGGAGGTACCCCAGACAGACAATGTATAATATGTAACTGTCAAATGGACACACCCTTGGAATTGTACATACAGGATAACAGCACATTAACTGGGCTTGTAGTAGGGAATACCAATGTCATCTGGCCAAACACTGGCAGAGCACAAAGGTCACAGGTATGAAGTATTGAGAAACAGCTGATGCACAAGCCAGCATAAGTGGAATGCCCCAGGCATATCTCTGAGTCAGATGCAAGTAGTGTCCATAGCACACATGCACTCATCTCACCCCACCATCACCCACAGGTACCTCTCCGGTCTTATCCCTGCTGTTGGGAATGAGTACAATATGACTCCCATGTCTGTATGGCAATAGCCAAAGAATGCATATGCAGAACAGGTGTCCCATGCAGGTGTGTGCCTAGCTGTAAGCAGCACCCTGCCAGCCTCCACACCACTGGATCAATAATGACAGAAAGTATTGGCATTAACACCTTGCACACCTACCCTGTCACCCAAGGGGAATATAGTGTATTGTAGTCTGGGACTGTAGGCGTGACACAATGCAACAGCCTGCTACAGCTACCCTGCATCACTAACAAATGGCCTACAGTCCTCTGCCAAAGGCCTGTGTCTCATAAGTCCTGCCAATGTGTGTTGTTTCATGGACTCCCAGATAACAACATAACAGTCCACAGAACCCAAATGCAAGGCCATGTGGACAAATTCCAGTAACATGTCCACCATGCCCTGCTGCATGAACTGTGGACCAACACTGAATTACTGCTGGGATGAGGTGTTATCTATAGGGAACTTATCAGATAATGTTTGCATAATGTTTGAAAGAGGATAAACTAATAGAGGGGGGTAGGAACATGGGCAGCATGGAGTGCGTGAAGTCTGAAACTCAGCCATGTGCACATATTATCCCTGCCTGCAAACACAGGAATGGGTGGCAACAAACCTGCTCGTAAACCACAATGAGAAGGGGTAATGTCCAGAATTATGGGTAACATATATGTATCTGTACAGCTGTGAGGTATGGCCACAGCAGGATATGACCATACTGTCACGTTGATGGATGTACAAGCATGGGATCCTCAGCCACCACTGTACGAAGGTGCAGAACCATTTACACAGACCCAGCAGCAAGTGTCTGCAGCTTCCCCTCCAGAATGCCATGATTGTGCAAGAACATGTAGGCTGCAGTCCACAATACTGGATACAGTTGCATTCACCCTGTGTTTCCTAGGACATCACTGCAAGCAAATATGTATACCTGACAGTACATGATGACATAAAACATCACAGTGTAAAACAGTACATATGTCTGAATATCTCTGCTAACACCAAGACCATGTAGCAGAAGCAGCACAGACAAAATTACCTACAGTAACCCACTATCCTTTGCCCATTTTAACTCCATATTGTCAACTAATCTACATATATCCTGCAGAAACAGGTTGCCAGCTGTAGGTGTAGAACACAGCAGCCTGCACTGGAGTACAATCTACCTGGAATGGATTCACGCATTCAATACAGAAGGTCATACTGGGCATGCTCCCACACGTACAGAAATTAAGCCCATATCTGGTAACAAGAGTGGACTATACATATCTGACAGTCACAGATGATAGTGCACACACTCCTCAGTACACACCAGTCATGCTTTGCACACACATTGGATAGGAAAACACACATATCTCAAAGGACAACACACTATAATAGGCCAAAATTACACATACATAGATGTGTGGAAGAGAGTGACAGACGGTGACAAAGAGCCTCCCATCATGAGGCCTGTCCCACCCAGCACACATCCAATTGGCTAAAACCCCATGATGCGCAAATGTCAATCTCCATAGATATTTGTCTCTGATATCCCTCAACACTATAGTGTCTTTGGTGCTTGTGCTAACTGTGTAATATGACTGTACAAGTCAGTAGTGATCTAGCAGTTGTATGCACATACCTGTCGAATGTAAACCTGTGTGTCCCTGAGTGTTGTGTGTCTGGCTCTAGATGAATGGGTTATGACCCATGCACACACACTGCACCCCCCATCGCCAAACTATGGCATGCCTGCTGATGTCTTCACCTTGAAATACACCATTGGGGAAGTACTAGCCCACTAATTTACATGGTACATCTGATAACTGCGTAATGTTGTACTGTGATGTACTAGTTAGGTAGGAGTTCTAATCCCAGACATGGCAACTGCGTGTGCGTGTGTGTGTGTGTGTGTGTGTGTGTGTGTGTGTGTGTGTGTGTGTGTGTGTGTGTGTGTGTGTGTGTGTGTGTGTGTGTGTGTGAGTGTCTGTGTAGAGGTCAATGCTTTTGATACCATTCACACTCACTACAATTTCAAATTCCCTACTTTGGCAGGGCCTGCTGATGTCATTCACTTTGAAATACACCTTTGGTGAAGGAGTAGCCCAATAATCTCCGTGGTGCATCCTATAACTGCATAATGTTGTAGTGTGATGTATTAGGTAGGAGCACTAATCTCAGACATGGTAACTGTGTGTGTGTTTGTCTGTGTAGAGATCAATGCTTTTGAGGCCATTCACACTCACTACAATTTCAAATGCCCCACTCTTGCAGGGTTGCTGATGTTATTCACTTTGAAATACACTTTTGGGGAAAGAGTAGCCCAGTAAGTTTTGTGGTGCATCCTATAAATGTGTAATGCTGTAGTGTGATGTATTAGTTAGATAGGAGTTCTAATCCCAGACATAGCAAGTGTGTGTGTAGGGATCAATTTTTTGTGGCCATTCACAGTCACTAGACACACCTAAAAATGGACAACACTGATAACTGTGCAGTAACAGAGATTTGATCCAAGGCTTCAGAGAGAACCCCTGGAATACCAGGTACAGCTCTCACCACTCCTGTTGGCCACCAAACCAGGACCAAAACAATAAAGGTGGAGGAGTGTCCATATTCACCAAGGATATTCACACCACCAGGCTATTTGCCCAACAGAATGTGTCTGAAATATACTCGGTGCAACTAACAGGAGGGCAGACTGCAATCCAAATTGTATTGCTTGCTACAGATCCCCCACCATGCCCCATGATTCCTACTACAGCTTTTGAAACATATTGTGAAATATTATGATACAAGCAAACACCCTAATACTGGGTGACTTACACTACCCTGCAATTAACTGGGAAAATACTTGTGTATCAACACATGTGCCCAACGGTTCTTGGAAGTCATGATTCCTAATGCCCTGGATAATGTAACCCATAGTCCCACAGGGGCTCAAATATCCTAGACATGGTCATTACCAACATGGGAGATCAATGCTCCACACCTATGATCACCCCATCGGTGGTCAGGTCTGCCCATAAGCTAATCACCCTTAACATCAACATCCCTCCCCCACACCCCAGTAAGGAAACTTCTATAACACACATCTCCAAAGCCAACGTCATGCTACACATGTCAGACGTGACTAATGTCATGACACCCATGCAGATGGGAACTGAAAGGACAACTGCTGAATCCTACATGAAGGCACTGTACAAGCAAACCAACTTGTGCATGACTCTTGACATCCAATATAGAACCAAGATGCTCCCCACCAAGAAAAGAAAGCCTATGTGGTGGCCTACTGCCATAGACATACAGTACAACAAAAGGAGGAAACTGTTGCAGAAACGGGGGAATTTCCAGGATGCAAAATATGCCCTTACCAGCCACAGTAAGAAGGAGAGATCCCTCATAACATCCACTAATGCTAGTTATGAACATAATATAGCCAAAGATGTCAAAGACAACTGCAAGCCATTCCATAGCTATGTGAGGAATCTAACTGGCAATGCTCAGATCTGCTCTGAGCTACAACAGGATGGTATTAAATATACTGCTTCCAAGGATATTGCCAATATCTTGGCAGATTGATTCAGTGCCAACTGCACCCTCAACATGGAAAGATTGCCAGATTCTGGTAATAATGGCCTCATAGGTAAAAAACACACTCTCCAGAGCAAAGACAACAGCCATGGGACCAGTCAACATCCCAGGCTGTGTACTACATGAGCTACAAAATGAACTTGCACCTCACCTATGTGCCATGTCTAATCATAGCCACACCTCAGGCTTCATGCACACTGTGTGGTGCACAGCTACAGTTATCCCAGTTTACAAGGGCGGATCCACCTTGGATTCTGGGAACTACAGCCCCAGCCGTATGACATGCCTGATCTGCAAGGCCATGGAATGTATTCTCATGGAAATTAAAACAAAGACATTGGCAGCCTGCAAACACTGGACCCCAACCAGGTTGGGTTTGTGAAGGGCCGATCATGTCACCTCAACCTGATTGACAACTGTGACTCCATCTCCAGAGCTGTGGACAAGGGCAAGGTAGTTCATACAGCCTATCTGGATCTTGCAAAAGCCTCTGACACCATCCCCCAGTCTGGAATCATAGATAAATGTATCAAGCTAGCCATTAATCCCTATGTCACCTGATGGGCTACCAACTGCTGTACTGACAGAACCCACACTGCAAATGTAGATGACACCAACTCCAGCCCCAGACAAGTGACAGTTGGAGTATTTTAGGGTACAGTCCTGGCAACGCCCTTGTTTGGCATCTACTGCTCTGAAGTAAAGTCCAACAGTAAGGGACTCTGGCAAATAAAAGTTGCAGGTGATTGCACACTGGGAGCCAAAATTGAATCCCCACATGATGTGGATATTCTACAGAAGGGCCTTACAGAAAGACATGCTTGGTGCCTGAGCCGTGGCCTCAAGATCAATGCCAAGAAATTTAGAGTTATCCCCTTTGGAAAGGGACATGTGCCTGTGAAGTACCACATAGATGGTAGTACACTAAACACCTAAAGTGTGATAACAGACTTAGGGACACAGGTGGGCAGTGGTCTCAACTTTGATAACCACATTGCAACAACAGTCAGGAAATCCACCTATGTAGCACACCTCACCACTAAGGGCTTTACATCCAGGAAAAGGAGGCTATTGTTCCACCGTAGTCATCTCTCAGTAGACCCAGTACAGACTACAATGGCCCGTTATGTATGTACCTCATAAGACATCTGCAACAACTAGAAAGGCTGCAGACATGCCTCACTAAATGAATCACAGGCCTAAGCCAGATGCCCTATGCTGACCATCTGAAAGTCATCCAGCTATACTCTGTCACATATTGTGTTTTCAGAGGCGATCTCTGCTTAACATACCATGCCATGTCAAACCCACAGTTGTTGGGACATGCTACACTTAAAGAATTCCAAACCCTCAAAGCCACATGCTTCAGGGAGCCAAATCTTGTCATCACAATGAACAATACATGCTAGAGGGATGTGTTCCTGACCCAGAGACTCCCCAGACTCTGGAATAGACTGCACATACATGTCAAGCAGAGTGCCTCTTTGGCCCTCTTCAAAAGGAGCATGGACAATTGGATGGGAGATAGGAAACTGACCCTGGGGGTCATGCCAGCTGCCCTGCTAGACAGGGGTCCAGGGAAGTAAATATAGTGGGAAGACATAGCCAGGGAATTGTCATGTCTAGGCTGATAGCCTAGTACCAACCAATGAACCTATAAACCTATGAAATATACTTTCCATTGCCAAACCTTGTCAAGTTTGCTGATGTCTTTCACTTTGAAATACACTTTTGGGGAAGAAGTAACTCAGTAATCTCTGTGCCACGTGCTATGACTGCGTGATGCAGTAGTGTGATGTAGTAGTTAGTTAGTAGTTCTAATCTCAGCCATGGCAAGTGTAAATGTTTGTGTGTGTGTGTGTGTGTGTGTGTGTTTATTTGTCTGTGTAGGGGTCAATGCTTTTGAGGCCATTCACAGTCACTACAACTTCCATTGCCCTACTTTGGCAAACCTGCTGATGTCATTCACTTTGAGCTACACCGTTGGAGAAGAACCAGCCCAGTAATCTCCATGGTGTGTGCTACAGCAGCATAATGCTGTTGTATGATGTACTAGTTAGGTAGGAGTTCTAATCCCAGACATAGCAAATGTAAAGGTGTGTGCATGTGTTTGTTTGTCTTTGTAGAGATCAATGGTTTTGAGTCCATTCACAGTCACTACAACTTCTATTTCCCTACTTTGCCAAGCCTGCTGATGTCATTCACTTTTAAATACACCTTTGGGGAAGGACTATCCCAATGCTTTCTATGGCACTTGCTATAACAGCATAATGCTGTTGTGTGATGTACTAGTTAGGTAGGTGTTCTAATCCCAGATATGGCAAGTGATAAGTGTTTGTGTGTGTGTGTGTGTGTGTGTGTGTGTGTGTGTGTGTGTGTGTGTGTGTGTGTGTGTGTGTGTGTGTGTGTGTGAGTGCTTGTTTGTGTAGGGATCAATGCTTTTGAGGCCATTCACAGTCACTACAACTTCCATTGCCCTACTTTGGCAAGCCTGCTGATGTCACTCACTTTGAAATGCACCTTTGGGGAAAGAATAGCCCAATAATCTCTGTGGCATGTGATAAAACTGTGTAATGCTGTAGTGTAATGTACTAGTGAGGTAGGAGTTCTAATCCCAGACATGGTAACTATGAGACTTGGTGTGTGTGTGTGTGTTTGTCATACGTATCATGTGGAGAGGTAGCTGTGAGTGTGTAACAACAGAACTCATTGTGGAGCGGCTTTTGCAAATTTCTTATATGGTGGGACTATTATACGTCACAATGTCCACCTTACAAGGATAACAGATGTCAAATAGAGAGGCTGGGGTAGATAATCCCCTCTACATGTGACGTCATGGCTTGATGAACAATATAATGCTAGAGGGATGTGTTCCTGTATTACCCAGAGAACACTCTCCACCCATGTCCCATACACAAACACACTCAGCTAGGCAACAACCATAATGTTGGTAGTTCCCTGCATATTGCCCACAGATATAACCATGGTGTGATTGCAGTGGACTACAGAGGATGTGGCACCCTGCCCCATCCCTACAATAGGCAAATCATTGCATACAGTGCTCCTTCACTATGTTTCCCACTGGACGCCTGCAACAACTGTAGAGCCAGCAAATGTAACCCACAAAGGACATACCATGCCTCATACACTTGCCCTGTATGGAGAGATGCCACTGACACCAGGGAATACCTGTATCATGCTGTCAATGTAGGTGCAGGGTCAACCTGGTGTCCATTGCCAGTTATCACCACACGAGGTCAGGAATGATACATCTGATGATAAAAAATCTGTCTACACAACATGCCCCAAACACCCCAGGTACACTTCCACATGTCAAAGAACATGCATGTGGGACATGTGCACATCCCAGATGCCATCCATGTCATGGAATATAGAACACCTACATGGCAAGCATTGCACAGCACTGGCCACCCACAATAGTAAATCAGATGACTGGATGGTGAATACAATACTCACTTGTGTGGGCCAATACAGACACTACACCCCTGAGTCACACAGCAGACCATTGTCATGTGGCCTGATGCCAAGGTATACCCTTTACCTAGCCTTGTACAGTCTTCTGGCACAGTCAACCACTACACAACTGTGAAGCAATGCACCCATGCATGTCAGTACTGGCAAACTTCTGTCCTTGTGTGTGAAGTATAAAGATTTGGACACAATTCACACTCACTACACCTCCAATTGGCCTACTGAAGCATGTCTTCTGATATCAGACACCTTGACATACCCTTTGCCCATATATCATCCTGATAACCCTTGTGGTGCATGTGATACCTGTGTATTACTGTATTGCGGCAAACTAGCTAGTTAGGAAGTCTAATCCTGACCCTGCCAACTGTGATAATATGTGTGAGTCCCTGAGAGACTGTGGCTGTGTCGACTTTGACACCTGTTCATGTGGACAGGCACATGTACTACACCTACCTTATCCCTCCTTTATCACTGTTGCAGACGTTACTCACCATCGAATATACCTTGGGACAGCTCCACAACAGGTAAGCTCTGTGGCACATCCAATAACTGCATAGACATGTGATAGCAATGCATAGTGAGTCAGGAGTTTGAAACCCCACACTGGTAAGTGTGTGACACAAACATGCTTAGGTTTTACTCCCCGACCCCCTCCCAGTCTTACTTTGTCTCTGTCTGTCTCTCTCACTCGCTCTCTGGTGGATGTGGAGAAGTACGCCTGCTTTGCTTTGGCAGCAGCTTGTGTTTTGTAAGTAATGCTCATGATCAGCTGATGGCATCTGCATGAATTGCAGTCCCCCACTAGCTGATTGCATGTGGAACAGCTGTGGTAACATTCCCATAGCCAATTGCATGGAAACACACTCCTATAACTAGGAACATAATGCGGGTGTTGGCCCTTTTCATTCACTGTGAGCAGAACTTCATGTGGGTGTTTGGCAAACAGCAACACAGATGGTAGTGAGATATACCTATAACAACATATACTGTGGAGACAGGCCAACAGACACGAGAGGATGTTCCATACATGACTACAGAATGTAAGTGTTGCTCTTCTGCATTTGGAGTAATGTTGGTTTAACAGGGTTTGTGTGGATATGGCTTGTCTACATAATTTAATACCTGTCATGACAGTGTTATTTGTTTGAAGAAACTCCCACCTGTAGGGTTATCTGCAGACTGGCCAGTGTGTGAAGTCTTATGTTTCTTATGTTACTCACAGATCACCTATGTTAGAACTGCAGAAGCATAGTCTGAGGATTGCAGTCAGTACATGGTGACAGCCATGAGAGTTACTGACTTCATATCCCTCATAGGACATATGTCACAACAAACCCTGTTACAACAGAAAATGTATGAGGGTATCACAGCAACATGCCAATATTGACCCAGTGTCTGTGTCTCCAGCCACAAGTCTGTCAACCTTTGTACATATGTCATGCAGTAAGAGGTTCATATGTTCTGTATACCATTATTTATTGACATCATACCTGATAACAAGCCAGTCTGATATCAGACTGCTAGACATGTTATGTATAGTAGGGGTTATATTTGAGAACATAACCTGGGCATTCTGTGGTTGTGTATACAGTAGTTGGGTTTGTGTACTTATGGTGATTGTCGACAGTATGTGTATTGCGAATACGTACCTTGGCCTGTGTACAAACTGTGGTAGATGTCATTGTTCTTGGTCCTGTTCTATCTGATGTTACATGCAGTGTATGGTACCCTATCAGCTCACATGTTTGTAGGGCCAAACACACACGTGTCCCATACCACACAGTCATTGGACCACACTTTGTCATGGCCCAGTATATGTAGGGTTAGTGTGTGAGTGCCACATATGAGGATGGTGTTGATCAGACAGTCCATATAGTGTAATATTAAGCTTGCTTACCATATGGGGCTGTGGCTGTTTTCACATTGGTTGTGGGTATGCACTTTCCCACAGGTGTCTGTTACTCTGTGCTGTGACATGCCTGTAGAGCCTGCTATATTTGCAGGTACATGTGTATTCCCCCATGAGAATTGTAGGCCAGTGTTGTGGCAGTCTGCTTGTAGTTTGCACAGTGTTTTGTTACATGCCTAGCAGCTTAGTGTAATAACCCAGTGTGATGCTATGTCCAGATATTTGCCAGATTTACTGCTGCTGGGCCACCATACCTGTTGTGGATTTCTGACAAAGCAGTGGGATGCTGTACAGATGTATGTCACTACCTGCTGGATAGTATGTGGCCATGTGACCTCTGCACCACCAGTTATTATGTGTCAGGACAGACAGGAGTGCATGAATGCATAAACTGTGTGAGCATATGTAGTCCAGTATTTACATGATATACCCATGTACATGGCTGTTAACATCCACATTGTCAGGCTTGGTCCACATGTCTCGCACTAAGGGGATCTGTGTATAGCTCTTGACTGACAAGAGTATGCCAGATTGTCCACATATATTGATCATATCTCTTCTGTAGTCCACAGGATCATTACTGTGATATCAGTGGTACTGCACTATGATGACCTTAGGATGTCTGCCAGAAACTGATGGCATACATGTCAATAGCAAATGTGACCTCCCACACACAACATGTCTTTTAAGACAAACCCTGTTACACTAGCAATAGTCTACATATATACCTGCAATACATCACAGAATCACAAAGCCCAAAATACTGAGATGAAAAGCCAGAAACCCCAAATTACCGAAACGTTGAAAGTGCGAAATTCAAAATCACAAAACTAATGCATACATACAGCACACACAGAAACATACACACACCCTCTCCCCATAACAAAACAAACCACCCTACACCAAAGATAAGCTGCACCCCCCCATGTGGAGGGCTGTGCCCACCACAACCCCCTACTTTATTATTCTAACTCCAAGATCACACAAACATATACTCAAGGCAAACCGCACCCTCACATTACAGTCCCTCACACACACACACACACACACACACACACACACACACACACACACACACACACACACACACACACACACACACACACAGACACACACACACACACACAAACACAGACACACACACACACACACACACACACACACACACACACACACACACACACCAGAGTCACAGCGCACGCTTACACACACTAAAGTCCCTCACAAACACACTTACACACACATACTTACCTGAACCACAACACCAGAAGCGCTAACTCAAAATCCCTTAACGTCGGGATTTTGAATTTCGCTCTTCTGCTCTTTCGGTAATGTGGGGTTTCGGGCTTTTCGTCTTGGTATTTTGGGCATCGGGATTCTGTGCATTCAGGATTTCATAGGGGACTGCTATAGAGATATATATATGTATATATATATATATATATATATATATATATATATATATATATATAGCTATATATATATAGATGTATGCACATATACATATCTACGTACATATATGGATATATATATATATATATATATATATATATATATATATAGATAGATATATATATATAGATATATATATATAGATGTATGCACATATATATATATCTACGTACATATATGGATATATATATATATATATATATATATATATATATATATATATATATATATATATATATATATATATATATATATATATATATATATATATATATATATATACAGAGATTTCTATATCTGGCCATATATATAATGCAGTATACAGATGTGTATAAATACATATATATGAATATATTTGTGTATGTACATGTAGACATATATATATATATATATATATATATATATATATATATATATATATATATATATATATATATATATATATATATGTATATATCCATATCCTTGTCGTGTGTAAACATTACTGTTGTGTATACCTTCCCATATGTATCACACTGTATGTGTCTGACATGTGTATATTTATATATAACAACATATGTGATGCAACAGTAATATCATTAACAAGTACTAAAGAATTGTAGAAGTCACAGCAATTGTTCAATACTATTCAATATGTGCACTGAAAAATATGTTGGAAAAATAGCAACTGTCATAACATGCTGTCATGATGTAGTGGTTAACTGTTGTGACTATAGTGTACAGTGTCCTGGTTTGAAGACCTGCAACCACTGTTTATTTTGTTGCTGGGTAGAATAAGGGCTGTTGGATACAGAGTGGTTAAGGCAGTTTTGAGCAGCTTTAAGTGCGTTTTTGTGGGTTTGCATGAAGCTAAGCAGTGCTAAGGTATGGTTAAATGTTCGGGCGCTTGCACCATGTAGGCTTCGCTTACCAGTGCGCAAATGTGCTTAGCTATTATATTACAGCAATGCTTACATCTGCTTAGCATGGCTCAGCCCTGGTAACCAGTGCTCACATCCCAGTCTGATAACATAGCAGGGTAATGACATCTGTAATAAGTGTATGTAATGCCATGTACATAACAAGTGTATGTGCTGTCATTACAGTAGCAAGGGGTGTGAATCTCCTGTCTGGGACACTTGAGTATATATGGCTTGTACAACACTCTTATCTGTGTGAATGTGTTACATACAAGGGTAGTATGCCAGGTTATATGCAGACACATTGGCATGTAGTGTATCGATACATTACTACTGTTAACAGTGCTTTCCCAAGCAAGAGTAGATTGCTAATTGTGGTACTGGAAACAAACACCCCTGCATGCATAGATGGACTCTGAGTCCTCACTGTCATGTTCCTGGTGTGTGAGCTGTATCACATTATATATTTCCTACTTGATAATGATCTGACATGTTGAAAATAACTGTAGACTACTGTCTGTATAGCACATGTCAGTGATGGCTGCCATCATGTAGTTATGGTATACCTATCATTGTCAGACGTCTATCTGTCAGCACATTCATCCTACTGCATAGCTGGTTGGAGAGCTGATGTCTGTCAGTCCCTGTACAGATGTGCAGATGTCAGGTATCCATCTTGGATACATATAGGCAATCTATGCTTTACTGACACTGACATGTCTGCCCAGCTGTGTTATAAATGGCACAGATAGGACACAACACCCTATATGCAGCACATGTCATGGATAACTCCACTACACTACCACAGTCAACTGAACATGCTTGGGTACAGGACACTAAGACAGACACTAACCATGTTATGTAATACATGTTTCATACATGTCAACTGGAGCACCTCACCGGCCCTCTGCAGGAGGCACCCAGAGGATTGTCTGATGCATGTCACTCTCACCCTGAGGGTCACCACAGTGGTGTCTGTAGATAGATGGCCTGCTGGCACATAGCAGGTCGCATGATACCACTGTACACACATCCCCTACACTTCCTATATCTCCATGGACAACAGCCAGGCACACACCTATGAACACCTGTGCCGATACACCCCAGTACCGACAAATGTATATGTGTGTATTACTGAGAATATCACTGTCTGTGTGTTAGTAGAGCAGTAGTTGGGAATACCCTGAGGCCCTTCACACCCACCGCACCACCCATTGCCATAGTTAGATGTGGCTGCTGTTGTACTGGACATTACATGTACCTTGTTATGCTCCTCTCCCTATGGGCTACCAGGGCCTTGCAGTACCAGCACAATACTGTTGTACAAGTGGGTTGATAAGCATGGGATACCCACTGAGTTCTCACAAGTGTGTGTATGTGTGCATGTGTGTATATACGTAGGGTACAGCATTCCGAGGCCACATACTCCTATTACAATATGCATTGCCACACAGTACCAGGGATAATGATGTCACTGCCCATAAGGGAGGCATGACAATGCATCACCCTACTATGCCTATGGCATGTGCATTAGATGCATATCCCTGTAGTAGCACTCTTGGGATGAACAAGGGGTTGCATTGCAATCCTGGTCAATGTGTGATGGTGGGAATGTCAGAGTGTCATCATGTTTTCCAGTGCATACAATATCCACAGTGGGGTGTGGGTGCTGGGTATACTGTCATTACACTGTGGTACTCCCGGTACATGTCCCATGTACCACTGCATGGTGACCACTGTCTCCCTCAACCATACAGGTAAATTATAACACTATCTAGCCCAGTTATGCATGTGCTGTGTGCACTGACAAGATAGTTAGCACTGATAGGCCCAGGTTTCACAGATGTGCGTCTGACTGATATGTGTTTGTCAATGTGCATATGATGGTATGTCACACTATGTGCTGTCCATATACAACCATTACATCCCTCATTACCATACTGTATATGCCTGGGGATGTTCAGGATGTAACATGTAACCTGTAACACACCTCATCCTAAAAGCTGTCTGGTGTGTGCAATTAAAGCCAAACACATCAGTAGCACTACATACCTGGCTAGGGGTGTAGTCCCAGTGTTGCCAAGTAAGAGAGTGTGTGTGTATGTGGAGGAATCTACTTCAAGTTGCAGAATATACATGTCCCAGGGGGTCATCTGTCCAAAAACTGCATGGCATATGCTAACATATCACGGGTATCATCCTGTGGACATACATTCCATCATAACTACTGCTAGCTGTGTAAATGGCCTCTTCCCTACTCTATAGGTGTGCAGCAATACTGGGGTTGGTATATATAGCTGGGTGTGGCTGTTGTGGACAAAGCCAACATCACTGCAGTTACTTTTGAGTGTATCCCCCTGTGTAGCTGGCTGTAATACTGTACAGTTCATGTTAACAGGTTATGTATTTGTCTAGAACATTATCTGTGGTTCTACAGCACCTCTCATCCTCCAAAGGGTAGGGGTGTGCCACCTACACTAGCACACAAATGTTTACCATGTTGAGGATTGCACTACATTGGGGAAGGGGACATATAATATACCCCGCCACTACCATCGTCAATGACCTCAAACTAGCGGACTGCTTATTCCACAATGTGTTGTTCTGCGTAGTCCAGCTTGGTGGATATGCATATGCTATGATGGGTTCCTTGCACAGGTACACACATCCATGTGTACAGTATTCTCTGTGTAATGCATCAACACCTATGCCTCTGTGTGTGTTATATACTAACATGTGGTGTGTACTACTCAGTACAACTACCATTATCCACTGCAGAAGGGCTGCTAAGAGCAGCCACCATGCACTCACCTGTATACACCACCCCCAGATCTATCAGCCATATGGCACAGGCAGTAACTGTTATACAGACCTGTAACATATGTTCAACTGTACCCAGGATATGGCACAACCATGATGTCACCAAAGTGCCATACCCCTTGTGAGATATGACAGCAGCCCATCCTCCTGCTGACACATGCACACCTACAACACAAATGGATAGCATTGTGGAGATCACAATCACTCAGTGTTACTAACAGCTGTAATGCATCATGGCTGGACAGTTTCACTACCTAACATGTACGCTTTAAACTTTACTGTTGACAACATGTTACACAGCAGTACATTGGTACACTGTAGTACAGTCAACATGTGCATCATAGCCATATTAGCCTGTCCCTGCATCAATATTATGGATGACAGGAATGTGGCACAGGAATCATCATATGCACAGGGTGTGTTCTTGGTTTGCAAGAGACCAAGGCTGGACCATACATTTGACACCATGTGTGTGAGTGAGAGGTTTTAATTACTGATATGGCCATGGTGATGTGGTGTGTGTAGATATGGGGTTGCCCTACGTGTGTTTGTTTTGTGTGTGTGTATGCATGCACACAGTTCTGCCATGTGGCCGCCCTATATGGGTGTTTGTCGGACAGCTGCAGACCATGTCTGGCAGGGTGTGCAGTTCACCACCTCCGGCCACTGACACGAGAACTGTGCCTGCCAGGGGTTCCATGGGTATGTCCAATTACAAGCCTCGATATGCTACTTCTTCCTGATGATGACATATGTCCACTGGAACCAGGTCCCTCCTGGGACTGGCCAAGGCCACGTGCACATAGCATTCTGTGGTGTGGTGTGGATAGTGCCCTTCCTGCAGTGCTGTGGCTGGTACTGCCACTACGGGAGCAGCTTGGTGTCCTTGCACATCCACATCGACTTCCAAATGTTGGTGTTGCTGGCCTAAATCAACGTGGCTGTTGCACCTCTCCCACCACATGCTCTAGCATGGACAATCCACAGTCGAGGAGGCCCACCATCTCACCCCACTGTCTATCCATGATCTCTGTATAATAGCAGAGGGCACCTGCAAAATCACAGATGTTGTCACTTACCACTGAAAAAGCAGCCCTCTGCAGCCTCAGACCCTGTTTGGTGTACCGTTCCATACATACCTGTGCCTCCATGACACCCGGAAACATGTCTGGTGGTACCAGATGTGGCACTTCTGCCAGGGGCACAATGACCAGTGGCCCACCCATGAGCACCCCTGTACATCTGCCTATCTGGCATCTTGCCGGACATCCGGCTATGGCTGCTGTCTCCAGACACAGCAGCCATAGATACCATACTGCTCTATGCACTGCCACCAACCACCAACTGTCCCTCTGCTATGGCCACTGGAGATAAGGTATCTATAGGCACTGTGTCTGTGTGCGAGGATGGGGAGGATAACAGGGAGATGTCAAATGATGGTGCAGTTTCAGCCTCTGACAACCCTGCCTGTGCCTCAGCATACCTATCATCATTTTCAGTGTCTGTATGGACACCGACATCAGATTGCCTACAGGAGGGACCCTGACCCACCTTGTCATCTATGAGGGAAAAACAACAGTACACACATGCCCACACACACACACACACACACACACACACACACACACACACACACACACACACACACACACAGACACTCCCTGACATTCCACCATAATACCTACCTGTCCCTGAGTTTACAGACTGTCTCAAGTTTATTCTCTTAAGTTCCCCATCCTGCATCACACTTGGAAACTTACACTCATTAACACCAATCATTAATATATCATTCTTCTAATTGCCTAGACAAGTGACCACAAAACATGACCTGTTACTCCATTACCTCTTTGACTTGATTGGAGTTGGTTTTACAAGGACTCACAGCTGTCATCCAGTGTTCACTCTGGGTTTGTCCAGACATCATGAGCATGGCCCCCATATGGTAGAGGCTAAAACAGTCACTCAATAATGTCACCCACTGGAGTGTCATATGTAACTATTGCTCAGTAGATGCAAGATCTGTTACTCTATTAATTTATTATGTGGACAACAGTAATATTTGGATACACTCACTGGTGTTGTCTAGTATTTCCCCAATGCATCTGTAGTGCTGCATACATGGGTATTCTTTCACCTTTCTGCTGATTGCAATTTTAACAGTATACCTGGTGTCTATTTTCCCTCCCAATTCATGTTCCATGCTACGGACCTTATTATACTATCAGCTGTCCTGAGATTACATATCAGACAAGTATTCCTGGTGCCTCATGTGTCAGTCCATTTACTGCATGATTCTAAATGGAAGTCGAGACGTATGAACAACCCCACATTCACACATGTGCATACATGGACACACACACACACACACACACACACACATGCACACACACATCCTACATGCATCAACCCACCTACACTCCACCAGATTGCACTTACAGACAAAATACCCCCTCACCCCCCACACACAGACATACTTACAGGTGAGGTTGCACGAAGATATTACACACAGACCTCCCATTTCCCATCTGTCAACATGCATAACATATGGTACTCAGTATCCAGTCCAGCTATAATCAATCCATGCTAGCCAAAGTATAGATGTGTGTGGTGCATGGGCTCTATTAGTAGGTGATGCCCCTTCCACTGGAAAACACTGCCCCCATGTACACAGTATTGCTGTGCACCTGTTCATCACCCTGCCATGTAGTGTGCACCATACCTCACAGGTGTACACATCATTGGTGAATGTGTATTACTGTGGCAGTTATGTCTGCTCTGCTGCTCACAGCCCCTATGCATTTGTCCAACACATAACTGGGATGATATGTGGACAGATGTCATTTGTGAATGCCTGATGTCTGATTTACAAATGTCATCATCAGTGGTGAATGTATGACCAATACATTACAATTACACTGACAACCATCAAACCTTACCATGGCTATGGAGAGTATACACACCCTTACTGATATGACGCCCTCTTCCTTGATATGCCATGGGACCACATTACTGCATATGTTAACATTACATGACCCTGAAATGTGACATATATCCTCTACAATCAAATGCAGTGTCAAACAAATGTGTTAGGTGTGATGATGCTGATTGAGATGCATACACTTCTTGGGTGCATATATGTACATGCCTTTATCATGGTGGTTTGTTGCACCTACTGTTATGTGTACTACAGCAGTCACTATTCCTGGCAGGGGTATACTAGCATGGGCCATCTGCATTTGCCAATATATGGTCAGTCGGCCCTACACATGTCTCCCAACTCTGCATGATTGCAAGGTCAACTCATGTGCACATCCCTTGGAGTTCACACACTGCTGTCACTATTGGAGTCAGGGTTATGTCTGCCACAGTTCCTAACCCCGACTGTGTGCAGCTACAGCCATTCATAGTATCCTTTTGTTCCCTGCTGCAGTGCACTGTCGTGTCATGATAACACCCCCCTCCCCACCTTAAGCCTTTTTGCAGATGCTTGACAACTATTGCCTACATATGTGTCAGTTTGCAGTGTCCCAAACACTGAACATCACATGTAACAGCGTAGTCCCAGCTAATGAATGGCAAACATAACGGTGTTCACTGGCACCGGTACAGTACATATGGGGTTGGTGGGTGAGGTGTTGTGCAGCACATGTATTGTACATGATACTGTCTGTAGGTTTCCAGCGTGGTCTTGGTACACCAGTACACATTGCAACACATGCATTTTGAGGACCTCTTCTGTTATGCATACCTGCTTGTAGAGAAAACTGGCTGATGTTTCCTTTGGTACAACTGTCACATCTGATTACCCTAACCCATGGGCCACACAGTTGCATAGTCCAGGCAATTGCTGGCATGGGTACTGCACAGCCAGTACTTGCTAGACATTCCTGCAACCCCCTCAGTGTTGTGGCATGTTACTAGGCAGCTTGCATGACTGGTTTGCTACAAGTGACATCATCTGTCTTGGATGACCATCTGTTTATTTCCTGCATTATTCCTGTCCCATACATCCTCACCACATACATGGCTGTCTGCACTGTTTGCCATGGTATATGCAATGGTGAGGTATGGCTACATGTCCAACCCTGGCTGCTACCTGTTGGGTATGGGGCCCACACCATGGCATGTAAGATGTGTGCAAGCCGCGGCTGCCTCTGTTACAGGTAAGTGGGCACATTTGATGGCCAAACATCTTGGACAGCAGACCAATTGCTGGTGTGGCATTGGGGATGTGTACTTGCTTGAAGGTGCATTTCCATGACAAATGCATTCCGTCAGTACCTCAACAGCTGCTTCCACTATATTTTATCTGGTGTCTGTGCACACATATGCTTCCAGTGTTTGTGAAGTTAGGTATTACCCATATTTGATGTCCTAACATGCAATTCCATATTACACAGTCATTGCTCATGTTAGGACCACATTGCAGATTGTAAGGGTTGTGGACTGCAGTATTGTGATATGCCATAGTGTAGATCTGTAACAGTTGCCATTGTAATTCTGGTATATATACTGTTGTAGCACTGTATAAGGGTGATGTCTCACACATGTCCCTACTATAGGCCATTTGTCCCACCATGATGTTCATCCCTGTGCACACATTTTGCAATGACAGGATGTTAGTTATATTGCAGGAGTCTGACATACCCTTCAGATACACCATCATGATGACCACTGTAATCAGTGCAGTTAACAGCAACAATACGTGAACATGTATGGCATGCATTTTGAGTAGGTGTGTTAAATGTGTGCATGGAATATACCATAGGCATAACATGACTGGTGTATTGGCAAACCTGAACAAGCGCCATACTCACCAGCTACAGGCTGTTGCCTTGGAGGTATACCATAGGGATCTACATAAGTGTGTGAGAGATGTGATGTCAGTAGCCACAGCTGTGGCATTGGAACAGGGTGGGTGCAGCATTACAGTACATCAACAGTACAAGCCCACAATACTACAGCTTATGCACATCTGTTTATTACTA